>NW_026611452.1:0-29085 GCF_029633865.1 Lampris incognitus
GCCGATCCAGCGCCGGCTCTGCCAGCCATCAAACGAAGACACAAACTTAGATGCAGACGGGGACAAAGACACTGCAAGGACGGTGCTGGGTGAGGCCGCGTCAAACTGGAATTCACGCCGCTATCTTCCCAATGCAATTAGTCCATCCATCCATCCATTATCCAAACCGCTTATCCTACTCAGGGTCCGGGTGATGGACTTGCAGTCTGTCCAGGGTGCCGCCCAATGACTGCTGGGATAGTCTGCAGCATCCCTGCGACCCCGAGTAGGACAATGCAATTAGTGTTGCATTGCATTACAACCAGTGTACTGAAAACCCAGACATGTTCAAGTTGAACGAGAAGTACATTTATTTTCTTTTGACTATGACGTCATACAAGACGACCTTCAAAATCAGCGTAACGCAGTTTAAAGGTCTGTCACTGGAAACATTGTTTCAGTGTTTACTCAGATACTGGATTTGGTACTGATTTAACCGTCTGCCGAAAACTACTGGGAATGTCCCTTTAATTCCCAGCCTGCTCTAAGTCACCTGCAAGCACCGAGAGGCATGGCCGGTGTGTGTGTGTGTGTGTGTGTGTGTGTGTGCGCGCGCGAACGCACATTTGTGAGAGAGCGACAAAAAGATAAAGAGAGAGAGAGAGAGAGAGAGAGAGAGAGAGAGAGAGAGAGAGAGAGAGAGAGGAGAGAGAGAGAGAGAGAGAGAGAGAGAGAGAGAGAGAGAGAGAGAGAGACGGGGAGGGAGAGACAAACGAGAAAGAAAAATGGAGAATGAAAGCGAGTGAGAGATTTAAACAGGAAGAGTGAGGGATGGATAGACAGAGGGCGAGAGAGAGAGAGAGAGAGAGAGAGAGAGAGAGAGAGAGAGAGAGAGAGAGAGAGAGTGTGCGTGTGTGTGCGTGTGTGCGTGTGTGTGTGTGTGTGTGTGAGGGGGGGATAAGTGTGAGATGTACCAGCTTCCAAACTGGGTGAAGTTTTCTCAGATTATCTGACTCCTGCAGTCTGACCTCAAGTACCCTCCAAACTTTATATACGTGTGTGTGTCTGTGTGTGTGTGTGTTTGTGCGTGTGTGTGTGTGTGTGTGTGTGTGTGTGTGTGTGTGTGTGTGTGTGTGTGTGTGTGAGATCAAACACCATTCTTGTACATTTCTATGTTTTGATTCTGGATGGATGACAGGTGCCAACAAACACGCCTGCACACACACACACACACACACCTGCACACACACTCACACACACACGCCTGCACACACACTCACACACACACACGCCTGCACACACACACAAACACACACACACGCCTGCACACACACTCACACACACACACGCCTGCACACACACACAAAAACACACACACACACACGCTTGCACACACTCACACAAACACACACACACACTTGCACACACACACACCTGCACACACACTCACACACACACGCCTGCACACACACTCACACACACACACGCCTGCACACACACACAAACACACACACACGCCTGCACACACACTCACACACACACACGCCTGCACACACACACAAAAACACACACACACACACGCTTGCACACACTCACACAAACACACACACACACTTGCACACACACACACCTGCACACACACACTCACACACGGTGAGAGTGCAAGACAGAGTGGGACCGCATCCAGAGCCTTTGTCTGCTTATGACCTTCACACACACACACATACACACACACACACACACACACACACACACACACACACACACACACACACACACACACACCTAAATTATCCGTCTCTGTCACCCCCTTCCTCCCCTCTCCTCCACCCGTCTGTCCCTCGCTCCGTCTCTCGGCCCGGCTCAGTCGTCTCTGACAACCTCGACAAGAAAAAAAGGAAAAGAAGAAGACCCGGAGAATTTATGGCGGTTCCGTTTCGTACATTTTCCGGGCCCCTGAACGGCTGCTTGTTAAAGCCCGTCTTCCCAACATGGCGGAGTCCTTCACTTCATATCAAACAGCAGGACGGGTCGGTCCACTGGCCTCGCTTCCGTGTCCATCGTCTCGTTTGTGATTTACGACACACGTTTTCTTACCCTCACTTAGTGGGACACACAAACCACGACTGGGAGAAGGCTGAACAAAGGAAGACTCGGGGGCCTCAGAAGAGAGGACTGCACCACCCTTAAGACTACACACTGAAATTAACTGTGCACAGAAACGTCCAAACACACACACACACACACACACACACACACACACACACACACACACAATGCATACGTTACTAAGGGAATGCCTCCGTTAGAAAACCGTGTGATGAACTGCAGAGTATGTTTGGCCTTCCTCTTCTCCTCTTCCTCGGCAGCTCCACATTCAGCATCCTTCCCCCAGTATACCCAGCATCTCTCCTCCACACATGTCCACACCATCTCAACCTCGCCTCTCTCGCTTTGTCTCCACACCGTCCAACCTGAGCGGTCCCTCTAATATACTCCTTCCTAATCCTGTCCTTCTTCATCACTCCCAGTGAAAAGCTTATCATCTTCATCTCTGCCTCCTCCACCTCCTCCTCCTGTCTCCAAACCACACAACATAGCTGGTCTCACTACCATCTTGCAAACCTCCCCTTTAACTCTTGCTGGTACCCTTCTGTCGCAAATCACTCCTGACACTCTTCTCCACCCGCTCCACCCTGCCTGCACTCCCTTCTTCACCTCTCTTCTGCACCCCCCGTTACTTTGGACAGTTGACCCCAGGTAGTTAAACTCATCCACCTTCATCACCTCCACTCCTTGCATCCTCACCTCTTGTTCACGCATAGGTATTCCGTCTTGCTCCTACTGACTTTGACTCCTCTCCTCTCCAGCGCACACCTCCACCTCTCCAGGCTCTCCTCACGCTGCACCCTGCTCTCACTACAGATCACAACGTGATCCAGAAACATCATCGTCCACAGCACCACCTTCGCTGGCTCGTTCACGTCACCAGGATGCCGAAGGAGCGCTTACCACGTAAAGTGCTGTATGGCCAGCTACATAGTGGCCACCGCTTGGCAGGGGGCCAGACCTCATCATGTATCAATTCATTGCAACCATGTATCAACTAATGGATACATGATGTATCAACTAATGGATACATGATGTATCTTTGGAGGTGTAAACATGCTGTGCCTGAACGTGCTGTCTGAAACCAGCCTTGAAAAGGTTTCAGTTTCTCTAAAATTGTCACTTCTTTGTTTTCCTTTTTTTTCCTCCACTGCCTTCTTTTACCTCAACTGCTGAATCCCTGTAGGTCATCTGAGTAAAGTGACCACCAGTTTGGGGGGCAACAGGGTGTTTTTACTCATGAATCAGGTGAACTACTGACAAACTGAGTGTCTCTGGAAGTAGAGCAGGCCGTCTGAAACCTGGAGGGTCGCCGGTTTGATCCTCGGCTTCTCCTGGTAGAACCGTGGAGGCGTCCCTGAACAAGACACCGAACCCTGCTCCTGCTCCTGGCGGGCTGGTTGTTGCCGGAGGTGGAAAACTCCGCTTCAGAAAGCGGAAGTACTAACCGTGTATTTGCTCCACCCATGCACTAAGCCAGCTGATTCTAATTAGCACAACTCTTCAGCCAGGTAGGAGAACTAATTAGTGAAATCAGCTGGTTTAGTCCATGGGTGGAGCAAAATCGTTGGTAAATACTTCTTTCTATCTTGCATAGTTGACACCTCCACTGGTGTAAGTGTGTGTGTGGGTGGGTGGGTGGGTGGGTGGGTGATGTTAGGCATTAACCGTAAAGCACGTTAAGTGGCTGTTGCAGCTAGAAGAGAGCTATATAAACTGCCGTCCATTTACTATTTAATTGACAAGTCCTCGTAGGTAATGAGGACACCAGCTTTGCCTGATCAGGGCATTTAATTTAATTTCCTTTCCCCCTTTTTTTGAGTCAGCAGGTTGCAGGGCAACATTCGTCCAGATAATTTGTGTCTCAGCTCCACCACACTGCTTAGTGCTAATAGACCAGCTATCACAGTTTGCATTCAAATTACTGACCAGCTCCCAGACCAGAAATTACTTTGCAACAGACAGCAGCAATACCGGGGCTAAGTGATTAAAGTGGGCCGGAGCTCCCCGGATCCCGACACCGGTACTTCCCCTCCTCCTCCTCCCCCGAGTCAACCGGAGCTGAGATCCGGCACTCTGTAGACAGGAGTAATTTCAACCTTTTTGTCACAGTAAAATTTAAAACAAAAAACGTGATGCAGCCAATTCACAAGCATTACAAAAGAAATCGCAAATAAAGTCGTTCTTCTATTTTTATACTACTTTACTTTTTCTAGAAGTTTGAACGACATCGCGTCCTCACGTGACCCGCACCTGCCTGCTGTGTGGCTTCAGCAGACATGACGTCAGAAGAGACTGGCTTCACACTCACGGGTCAGGGTCAGTTCACCGCACCAGGCAGACCAGACTCGAGAGAGCGTCACCTGCTACCTGCACTATTATCTTGGATTGGGGGCATAAAGAGTGAGTATCTTCAGTGTATTTCCAATAGTATTTCCAATAGTTTTGTCTAGCTCTGCTGTGGTTTTCATTCAAGCAACTAACGTTAGCGAACGTAACGTTAGCTAGCTAGCTAACTAGCTATCTTCCACCCTGGTAACGTTGCTAGCTAGTTGCTGACGTTGCTGGCTAGTTGTTTGAATGCTGCTAGGCAAGCTAACTATCGGTAGCGTCCGGTAACGTTACCGGTAGCTAGCTAGTTATGTTTGTCCAACCTTAGCTCTGGCCATGCAATATTTTCATTCAAATAACTAACTAGCTAGCAAACCATAGCTACCGGTAGCTATTATTAGCTAACAATGCTAACGTCGGGACTACTGGACCAGTGGTTAGCGAGCCTAACGTTAGCTAGCTACCTATCACTCCCGCACTTTTGCCCACCTCTCTAATACAGAGATCCCCCACTTACCAAATCCCACTTTAACCCCTACCGGGGCTCAAATTGGCCGTTGGGTTCTTAGCAAACATGCTAAAGGTTGACGTGACACTGGCAAGAGACCGCGCACAGGTTGCACACAAATGGAGGAAGGCTCGCTTACATGAGCATGTTTAGGCTCCCATTCCTAAATCAGCCTTCGTCAAGCCCCGCCCTTCTCCCACGTTCCTTGGTTACGCTTGCTAGCTGTTAGCCAAGCAGCTAACTCAGAGAGGTCATTTCCGAGGAAAACCCAGACGTGGTGGTCTATTCTGCTGCCTAATGCGGGGATCGCCGGTTCGAATCCCCTTTGTCCTGGTCGCTGCACTAGCGCCTCCTCTGGTCAGTCACGGCGCCTGATCGGGGGGAGGGGGAATTGGGGGGAATAGTGTGATCTTCTCACACGCTACATCTCCCTGGTGAAACTCCTCACTGTCAGGTGAACAGAAGCGGCTGGTGACGTCACATGTATCGGAGGAGGCATGTGGTGGTCTGCAGCACTTCCGGGATCGGCAAAGGGGATAGGCCAGATAAAATTGGGGATAAAAAAGGGGTAAAAGAAAAGAAAGCCCAAAGAAAACGCTTCTATTTTCATCTAATTTGATTTAATTCACGCATTTATTTAGAAAAAAACAAATCATCTCCATGTTACGAAAGATCTTGGGTAGAGTCCGGGCTGAATTTGAGCCGGATCCTGCCAAAACAGGATCCCAGATGGGGACCGGCATATGTTTCATTGGATCCAATGCCGCCTTTGTCATGATCAAACTCTGTAAGTACATTTTGTGTAATATTTAATGTGATCTCTTATGTCATTCTTTTATTCCCATCGAGGTGCCATGTAAATTGCATGTTTTCCCAATTTGGATGCATTTTAAATCTGATTTTTTTTATTTTCAAGAGGGAAACTTCAGGTCACTCAGTGACACTTGAAGGTTTTGTACATATCACGAGAGCTAATGTTACCGTGATGTGAAGGAGGACGCCCTCAGCCACAAGGAGGAAACTGGTAAATGTCAAAAAGACAATCAAATCTGTTGAAGTTCTTCAAACCAGTAGGCCAGTTCCCAGACAGCAGCCGGATGTGGGCCACTTCAGGCAATGATGCGGCACTGACGGCCTTCTTCTGGCCCTGACAACATGGATGTGAGCCTGAAGTGGCCCACATGTATAACAGCAAATATGGCCCAAATATGCCAAATCAAATGTGGGCCTTTTTTGGCAAAGATGCGGTGCTCTGGGCAACATGTGATCTGGATGTGGCCCTGAAGTGGCCCGTGTGGTAAATGGTGAATATGGCCCAAATATCACAAAACAAATATGGCCACCTTTGGCAAATATGTGGCACATGCGGCATTGCTATGGCTTGGTTCTGGCCCAGATCTGGCAAACAGGAGCAGACCGCCCAAGTGCCATCATTCCACGCGGTATGTGGGCCGGATGAAAGTGTCGGGTGTGGGACGGGTCCGGGCCACAGCAATTTTGCTATCTGTGTTGGACCATAAGCAGGCCAAACATGTTTTCAGTGGATCAACAGGGTGGCAATAATGACGTAATGATGCCTTATTATGGATCCCACTGCTTTTCTGGGCAAGACACGCCAAGGCGCTAGGATTCTAGGAAGACCCACCCCTACTCTGCCTCTGATTAGCTAACCTTAAACCTAACTCCGCCCTAACCCTAACCTAACAACCCAACCCAACCAACGGAGGCAACGAGTACTGGCCAGTCAGAGGCAGAGTGCCCAGAAAAGCAGTGGGATCCATAATAACGCCGTAATGACACTGACGATAGTACTGAAACAGAGTGGAGGAGGAGATCAATATACAGACAGTCAGATAGACAGACAGTCAGACAGACAGACAGACAGACAGACAGACAGACAGACAGACAGACAGACAGACAGACAGACAGACAGACAGACAGACAGACAGAACACGCCACTTAGTTCGGTTTCTTAGCCTGCTTGCTTTTCGTGGTTGTAAATAGAACATTTGGCCATAATCCCCCCCCCCTCCTCCGTTTGGAGAGAGACAGAGAGAGAGAGAGAGACAGAGAGAGAGAGAGACAGAGAGACAGAGAGAGAGAGAGAGAAAGAGAGAGAGAGAGAGAGCGAGAGAGAGAGAGAGAGAGAGAGAGAGAGAGAGAGAGAGAGAGAGAGAGAGAGAGAGAGAGAGAGAGAGAGAGAGAGAGAGAGCGAGAGAGAGAGAGAGAGAGAGAGAGAGAGAGAGAGAGAGAGAGAGAGAGAGAGAGAGAGAGAGAGAGAGAGAGAGAGAGAGAGAGAGAGAGAGAGCTGTTTCTACCCCACCGGTAATTTTAGGGATTGTTGTGAATACTGTGATTAGTCAATGTAAATGAATAATGCTTTGTTGGTGACGGCAGTGCTGTTTAGTTTGTGTTTCGTTTTAACAGCTAGTACCTAGGCCTTGTCCAATGTGCTCCAGACACTATGGATTTTTTTGATGCATTCCTTGACTTTTCTGCCCCCCCCCCCCCGCCCAGCGGAGCAGCACACCCTGTCTGTGGTCCAGCAACTCCTGATTTACAAATTATCCCCTGGACACAATATAGTGACTGAGGCTTGTACACGTTTTCAGAAAACTGGTGAAAAGCCACAAGATAATGTTTCTGACATCTAACTGTCATGGCTACCTCCGGGGGTGCTAAAGCTAACGGTCTCCTCTCCGCAAACCTACCTCTCAGACCAATCTGACCACATTAATGGTCAGGGTCCTCAGACATCTTCAGAATGTTGACAACAGGGCCTTCACTATGCTGTGGAGTACTACATATGTAACGACCACGGAGGACTAGACTCGCTAGCCCCTGGCTAACGGGTCGGACCCTTTAGTCGACTGGTTAACGTAGTCGCCCATGGTGCGGGAGACTGAGGTTTGAGTCCCGGCTGCGGCGGTTTCCGGCTGCCCCCCGAATTTACTACATTGGTGTCAGAAGTGGGATGGTGAGACCGTGAGGCCATCGGAAGGGCGTGTGCCCAGAGGCGTGAGAAAGCTGGTATGCTGAAACACGTGGATGCGCTTTCCGAAGGAGGGGGGGGGTAGTGTAACGACCACGGATGACTAGACTCGCTAGCCCCTGGCTAACGGGTTGGTCCCTTTAGTCGATTCTAGTCACTTGTGGTGCGGGAGACCCGGGTTCCCGTCCCGGCTGCGGCGGTTCCCGGTTGCCTCCCCATTGAATTAGCTATATATAGTACATGCTATGACATTAGCAGCCACATCTATGCACACAAAATGTACAGACAAACTGAAGAACACTGTGTCAGGCAGAAGGATGTTAGCAACTATTGTTATGTATACGAGCCCTATGATCAGTGGGTCAGTGGACCAATGAAAAGGCCAACAAATTTATGTCAGGCCAAGTTTATTAGTATTGCCCCAAACCACAAGGTAGCACTGAAGGGCTTTACAACAATATAGGGCAATATAGGACACACCCTAGACCTGAATGAGGGAAACGCCACAAGAAAAACCCTGATCCGGAAAAGGAGCTGGAGAAACTTCAGGGAGAGTAACAGTGGAGGAACCCCTCCCCCCTTCCAGGATGGGCAGACATAGGCGCCAAATGCACAAAATACACAAAAATAGCAGAATGAAAAAGCACCATCATAGAATTCACAGAGCGAGGTAAGGAAGAATAAAGTTAATTCGTAACATTTAGCAAACTTAAATGAGCCGGATAGGAACACTGAGGAAAGCATGCAAGGCAAATTTAATGAATTCGTGTCCATCAAAGGCAACACCAGGAACCCCGCAGATGCAGTCAAGAGCCGGCAGGACGCCGTGCCATAAAACCAGCTCTGCTCGGCGGAGCCCTGCAGAGAGAATGGACTTCACATGCACACAAGAGGCAGACTGACAGCACTCACGCAGAGGGAGGAGGGAGAGGAGAGACGTGATGGGAGTGACACATTATTAGTCCCAGCCAAAAAACAAATGGCATGAGGGCAATTTTGGTCAAGAGCAAAGGAAACAATAGCATACATCTCCTGGAGGGTGGGATTATGAGCAAGGGAAAATAGGACGCAGCACATACAGGATCCAAAGTCATCAGGCGGTTGAAAGAGAGAGAGGGAGAGAGAGAGATGGTCTGTGGTCATCAGACAGTCCATAAAGGAAGCAGATTCGGTCCAGAAAAGAGGGAGAGTTAGGCAGAGAAGAAGACAGAGAGGGGGAAAGACACACAACATGGGCGCACACGTGCTCAGCTATAGAAACACGAGGTTAGCATCATGCGAGGCACGAGGAAGGTTCGGGAACAAGACCACCAGATCACTGCTAAGACCTCCAGTTCTAAATATGTCCAAAGAGGACAGTTGTTGCACCTGTCTTTCACTTCAAAGTCCAGTCACGGCTGAAAACCTTTCTGGACCCTGGCAAACAACCTGGTAGTCCAGGAATCTCAGAGCATAACATTGACAGACCCTGTTTTCATCGATGAATCCGGAAAGTGGCTCCTCAATTCTCGTTCCACCATCACGTCCTCCACATACTCTCCTTGTCCGGCATTTCCCCCCCATTTATTACTCCGGGGACTCTCCTCCAGGACTGGAGCCGCCACTTCAGCCTCCTGCAATGGCATCCCAGAACACTTCATACAACACAAGGGCCATCGGTCCTCCCAAACGCATCATCGCTTCATCTGTTCAGATCTCGAAAATCTCAGATCCGAGTGGAAGAACTACAAGAACTACGCACATCAGCCATTTTTCTTCAATACATCATTTAGAGGTAGGTTGTTACTGGTGTGGTCCTTGCTGGTGAACTGAAACGTATCTAGCGAAGTTTCAGGAGCAGGGCCACGCCTCAATCTGGCATTACTATGAATACCCACCTAAGCCTTTCCTCCTCTTCCACTTGCGTAGTCTGCGTCCCCCACCCCCATTTATGTCTCTTTCTACCTCTCCTTCTTGCCCATCGTAGGGTCCTGAGAGGGTCCGCCATTGCCCACGTGCTACTCCGGACTCCCTACGAAGCTGCGACACAGTGCAGTCAGCCAGGGGTAAACCGACAAGAATTGCGCACATCCGCCATTTTCCTGGTAACACTTTAGTATGGGGAACATAAAAAAACTTAATGACTAGTGAATTAATAATGATCAAGATGTCACTTTAGTATGGGGAACATATTCTAAGTAACAAAAACTTAATTTACAGTAATTTAACACCATGAACACTTGTAGTTTTGTGTGTTGTTATGTAAGAACAGACCATATTCATTAAGAGTTAGTAAGGGAGAATAACTCTTCTTGTGGTACTACCACCTTATAAAGGCCATACTAAGCAAAGCATACTGAGATGGTACTACTAATAAGCAATACTTCTGAGGTTCTAGAGGGAAAACTCATAGCTAATGGCTTACTGGTTGTATAATAAAGCCATGCAGAATAAGGCATTAATAAGTGCTTGATAAAGACCAATGAAGAGCCAATATGTTGCTAATTTGCATGCTAATAAGCACCTAATTAATGGTGACTACGTTCCCCATACTAAAGCGTTACCATTTTTCTTTAGTAAATCATTGAAACACACCTTGGTGATGGTTGTGGTCTTTGCAGCCTCGATGCACTGCAGGTAAATGCATTTACCTGCAGCGCAGCAGCGGCTAGCCCAGCTCTGTCCGCAGCCTCCATGGTTTGATATCCTCACTGAAAAACGAGGAGCTAGGAAGACGATAATATCTGGTGTGACCATCGACAGTCGGACCTTGAAAGGGATTATTGCCTGGCTGACCAAGGACACTACACAGAGAGCGACATGGCCTACTTTTATCCAAACCAAGTCCCGAGAGTTTATTTTCTTTTAATAAAAAAATAAATCTCCTCCTTCCTCTCCTCTTTGAAGGTTTATTTTTTTTGCACCTACTCAGCCCTTTGGGTTTTGTTTCTTGCTGCCGTTTTTAAAAAGTGAATAAGCAAACACGGCGGCCCGGTGGTCAGCGCTGTTGCCTCGCAGCAAGAAGGTCCTGGGTTCGAATCCGAGGCTGTCCCACATCCTCTCTGTGCGGAGTTTGCATGTTCTCCCCCTCGTATGCGTGGGTCTCCTCCGGGAGCTCCGGTTTCCTCCCACCACCGAAAAGACATGCACGTTAGGGTTAATCCTCCTGCCCGTGCCCCTGAGCAAGGCAGTGGACAGGAGAAGGGGAGTTGGCCCCCGGGCGCTGCAGCTGCCCACTGCGCCTACACAAAGGATGGACTAGATGCGGAGAACGCATTCGTTGTAAGAATACAATGACAAAACAAAGTGGCTCTATTTCCTTCTTTTCCAATACATAGAGTCGGGTTCAATCCGAAGGGCTGCTGTGAAAAATGTTCTGTCTGCATTTCTTTGCCACTGAAACTGAAAAACAAAACAAAAACAAAACAAAACAAAACCTTAGGCGCGAGCTGTAATTGCTGCTTAGGATGCACCGGTGGAAACGCATAACTCAGTATATTTGATTCGACCACCAAAAACAGTATTGATATTTTGGATTCATACCATGTGTCTCACTTTGCTGCCATCTTGACCCTCTAGAAGTTGTGTCTCTTTTACCAAATGTGGGATGCGTCATCCCTTCTTAACTTTGACATATATCATCATCATCATCATCATCATCATCATCATCATCATCATCATCATCATCATCATCCTCCTCAGTTCCGTAACCTATGGAGGTCGTAGGAGCACAGCTGATGCCTCAGTTGAGTTTGGCTGAGTCATCATTGTGTGCCAGTAAGGGGGGGCACCTGGTGGTCCCGGTCTCACCTCCAGGTGTGGATGGCCGCTGGCTCTGCTCATGTGTGCATAAGTGAGTGTGTATATATACTATGTGTGTGTGTGTGTGTGTGTGTGTGTGTGTGTGTGTGTGTGTGTGTGTGTGTGTGTGAAAGAAGGTTGAATCAGGTCATCTGGACACAAGGTTTACTGGGAGAAACGTGTCATCATCATCTCAGTGACGTCATCAGTCTCGGCTGACTGCAGGTATTTCACCCTTATATCCAATACAGTGGCCTAACGACCCAAACCAACGACCAGTTTCATATGCAAATAGGCGTGACCATTAACTAGAGTTTCAAGGACCATGCCACTTAAGTACCCAAATTAAATTTAGATTGTTTAGATTAAACGACAATTTGTTAGTCCCGTCCATTAATTATCCCAACCGCTTATCCTGCTGTCAGGGTGGCGGGGATGCTGGAGCCTATCCCAGCAGTCACTGGGCGGCAGGCGGGGAGACACCATGGACAGGCCGCCAGTCCATCACAGCCCCCCACCCCCCCCACACACACACACATTAACACCTAGGGACAATTTAGTACGGCCGATCCACCTGACCTACATGTCTTTGGACTGTGGGGGGAAACCGGAGCCCCCGGAGGAAACCCACGCAGACACGGGGAGAACATGCAAGCTCCACACAGAGGACGACCCGGGTGCTTAGATTAGACTAGACTAGACTAGACTAGACTAGACTAGACTAGACTAGATTAGATTAGATTAGATTAGATTAGATTAGATTAGATTAGATTAGATTAGATTAGATTAGATTAGATTAGATTAGATTGGATTGGATTGGATTGGATTGGATTATATTGGATTAGATTAGATTGGATTATATTAGATTAGATTAGATTGGATTGGATTGGATTGGATTGGATTGGATTGGATTGGATTGGACTGGATTGGAATAGATTGGATTAGATTGGATTGGATTGGATTAGATTAGATTAGATTAGATTAGATTAGATTAGATTGGATTGGATTGGATTAGATTGGATTAGATTGGATTGGATTGGATTGGATTAGATTAGATTAGATTAGATTAGATTAGATTAGATTAGATTAGATTAGATTAGATTAGATTGGATTGGATTGGATTGGATTAGATTAGATTAGATTAGATTAGATTAGACTGGATTGGATTGGATTAGATTAGATTAGATTAGATTAGATTAGATTAGATTAGATTAGATTAGATTAGATTGTGTTGTTAGTCACATGACCAAGGCTGGGCAGAATTTGTTTTCGGTACGTTTTACACTGCAGCCCAATACACACCCGGACAACAACAGACACTCCACATATCCTTACCTACAGTCCAGTTACACAATAACAGAAACAAACATATAATGCACAACAATTGGTGGAACGACAGTGTGCATGCCAATGGAGTGTGAGGAGGCGACTATAGGGAGTCCTGATGGCTGGGGGTGGGGGAGTGTTTGTGAAGCGTTGAGTCTTAGTGGACAGTGACCTGTAGCGCCTCCCTGAGGGAAGGAGCTGGAAGAGGTGAGGAGCAGGATGTGAGGGGTTGCAGAGGATCTTCTTTGCTCGCTTTACAGCCCGGTGAGTATGTAGCGATTCGGCTGAGGGGGAGGGGGGTTATATACACAACATGGAAAAGTACACAACACAACAATGTAAGGTACACGTGGGTGTGTCAGCTGTTCAACTGTTCAGCAACCGGAATGTCTGTTGAAAGAAACAGTTACTGAGATGGCTGGTGTGTGATCTGATTCTTTTGTCCTAGATGGCGGGAGAGCAACACATGAGGGGTGTCTGGTGTCCTCAGAGAGGTTTTGGGGTTTCCCCCTCTGCAGCGAGGGGGTGTAAATATTATGAAGCTGTGGTATTTCGGTGTCAGTGGTTGTTGTGCTGCAGTCTGCAGTCCTGGGCGGTCAGGTTGCCAGACCGCCCTGTGATGCAGCCTGTCAACACGCTGTCGATGGTGCTGCCACAGAAGTTCGCGAGAGCCTCGGTGTGAGTACCAAAACTCTCGAGACGTCCCAGAAAGCACAGTGTCTGCTGCGCCTCCTTCCGGAGGCAGCTGGTGTTGACAGACCATGTGAGGGTGTCCGTGAACCCAGAAATCTTACAACTGTCCACAATTTCAACAGCTGACCCGCTGATGGAAATGACCACGTGATCTCCTCTGATCTGTCCGCTTTACAGAGGGGTCGTTATCACCACTCCGTGGTTAAATCTACCACTTGCCTCCTCTGTTGGGCAAGCCCACACAATCCGAGCAAGCGGCTCAAGTTGTGGTCGGCCACATGACAGTCGTCTGCATATTAACCCCCCCCCCCAAAAAAAAACGTTCGTTTCTCCATCCAACAGCTCGAGACAAGTGTTTCAACACGGATTCAACTTGAGGAAAGTCGGTAACACTTTCTACGAAGCTTGCATCTATAACGCCCTATAAGCATCTATAACGCCCTATAAGCATCTATAACGCCCTACAAGTGTCGCTATAAGTCATTGTAAGATTCATTATAACCGTGTATACGCCCTCACAGCACCTCACAACCACCTTTATGATACATTATGTCAATTTAAAACGGATTTATGCATTATGAATATGTCACCATTAGCCTTTTTTATCTGTCAAATGTCATAATGCATCATAGCCAACTTGTTTTGCTATGCTATTTGCTGTGCTATTTCAGTCTCCAGCCATAGCCGTTAGTCATTGTAATGCATATTATAGGAAAGTATGGACGTTATAGATGCAATAGATGCTTATAGGGCGTTATAGATGTTTATAGAGCGTTATATATGTTTATAGGGCGTTATAGATGCAATAGATGCTTCAACTGGCTCATTGCGTGTCTGCGGATGGGAAGCCGGATGTCGGTATGAGCCCTGGTCGCCGCACTAGCGCCTCCTCTGGTCTGTCGGGGCGCCTGTTCGGGGGGGGGGTAGCGTGATCCTTCCACGTGCTCCATCTCCCTGATGAAACTCCTCACTGTCAGGTGAAAAGAAGCGGCTGGTGACTCCACATGTATGGGAGGAGGCGTGTGGTAGTCTGCAGCCCTCCCCGGGTGGGCAGAGGGGGTGGAGCAGAGACCGGGACGGCTCGGAAGAGTGGGGTAATTGGCAAGTGTGTGTGGGGGGGGGGGGCGCACGGAAACCTGGCGACCTGCAGGGGCGCTGTTCTTGACGTGACACTGATCTATTTTTGAGCTGTGAGGAGCTCGTAATGGCTAAAGAGACAAAGAGCACAAACAAGGATTAACAGGACCTGAGCACACATCAAAAGAAATGAGCTCAGACGGAGTGACGGCTTTACACCTGCAGCCGTTTGCAGACGGGCCTGTTTATGAGGGGAGCGATGGCGGCTGGTTGATGAGCTGCTGAAAGACAGCCCTTATCCTTCACGCGGACGAATAGATGTTCACGATCCCCTTTTTTCCTGCAATGCTCATAAAGTCTTGGGCGGTGATTATGTGCAGACTCTGAACATTTGTCAGTCTGGGGGAACCAGATTTTCATTATGTGTAGCTCCTCGGTCCCCCCACAACGTTATGTGGATTAGAAGACGAGAATATAATACGACAGGCGTGGTTTGGACCTACTCCATCATTAGTACCTAGCAACCAGCAGCTAGCATGCTTTCATCAAGCTTTGATTTATGAGGTATTTTTGTGTGTTTTTTTTTTGGTGGTAATTTGCACACAGCAAATTAATGCGGCGGGTTGAGGATTGTGCAGCAGGGAGCTGCGCCATTCGATATAGATGAATATTGATTAGGTTGTTTTTTTTTTACTACAACTGCTTTTTTTATTAATCCCCGTGGAGCAATTCCTTTTCTGCATTTAACCCATCCTGGCTGCGCAGCTAGGAGCAGTGGGCAGCTCCAGCTCATCTTTCCATGCCTTGCTCAGGGGCACAGGCGGGAGTATTAACCCTACCATGCATGTCTTTTGGATGGTGGGGGAAACTGGAGAAGCTGGAGGAATCCCACCGCAGACGCAGGGGCGCAACGGGGGGGGGGGGGGGTGCAGATGGTGCAATGCACACAGGCGCCGCATCAGTGGGGGCGCCAAAAGACCGTACGCAAAAAAATATAATAAAAAAAAATAAAATGTAACTATATATTCTAATCCAAAATTCTCGTCTAAGTAATAATATTTATAAATATTAAAAAAAAAATAAGCCTATAACCAGAAATTGTTTACTGTGCATGGTACGTTTGGCGCCCCCGCTGATGCGGCGCCTGTGTGCATTGCACTCCCGTGCAGAACGTGCAAACTCTACACAGAAAGGACGTGGGCCAGCCTGGGGTTCGAACCCAGGACCTTCTTGCCGTGTGATGAGGTTCACGTTACAGTCCTGCTTGTCAGTCTGGCATTTCAGATTCCCCTTTTGTCACCGAGTCAATCAATCTCCACGCCTCCACGTAGACCGGCGCAACACCAGGGAACGACATTTGACAACGAGCCCCGATACGATTCGACGCATCCACCATACACATCGGGGGCCTCCATTTGGTGCCTCTGGAAATGGCTTTGCACCACCTCCATTTGCATATGAGCTCCAAGGGGCGTGAATGGCAGGAGGTTGATGAGCCGGTGGGGAGGAGATCTGCCGCTTGATGTGAGTGAAAACACAGCTGGATGGCTGGGGAGGAAATGCCTCCATAATGGTCCGCTCACCACATTTCTGTTATTGGCTGAGTTCAAGACTTCTTCTTTTTTGTCCCCTGTCCTTCACTGGGATGGTCCCTATTCTCCATTTCATTACCTGCGGTGTTGATTATAACTAGCTTGTATTCACAGGCTTGTATGCAGCGGAGTCACAGGACATGACACATGCTGAAGGCAATGATTTTAAATTGCAAACAATCAGGCCAAATGATGGGAGACCCTTCTGGTTCACACACACACACACACACACACACATGAAATGTATTCATAACACAATAACACAGCAGTCATCACTATCAATTTAAATTATTTATTATTATTATTCTTTCCTATTATTATTGTTATTATTATTATTATTATTATATTTACAGTTATTACTGCTTTTCTATTTTGTTTCATTGTTATTTTATTGAAGCGACTCCGGGTTGGGGGTGAGTTGTTGCCTCAATTGAAGGAGTTCAAGTATCTCGGGGTCTGGTTCACGAGTGAGGGGAGGATGGAGCGGGAGATTGACAGGCGGATTGGTGCAGCATCAGCAGTAATGCGGACGTTGTACCGGACCGTTGTGGTGAAGAGGGAGCTGAGCCGGAAGGCAAAGCTCTCAATGTACCAGCCTATCTTCGTTACAACCCTCACCTATGGTCATGAGCTTTGGGTGGTGACTGAAAGGGTGAGATCGCAGATACGAGCGGCTGAAATGAGTTTCATCCGTAGGGTGTCTGGCCTCAGCCTTAGAGATAGGGTGAGGAGCTCGGACATCCGGAGGGAGCTCGGAGTAGAGCCGCTGCTCCTGCATATCAAAAGGAGCCAGTTGAGGTGGTTCTGGCATCTGATTAGGATGCCTCCTGGGCGCCTTCCTTTGGAGGTTTTCCGGGCACGTCCAACTGGGAGGAGACCCCGGGGTAGACCCAGAACTCGCTGGAGGGACTACATGTCCAGTGTGGCCTGTGAACACCTTGGGATCCCCCAGGAGGAGCTGGAGGGCGTTGCTGGGGAGAGGGACGTCTGGAGTGCCCTACTTAGCTTGCTGCCACCGCGACCTGGACCCGGAGAAGCGGCTGAAGATAAGATGAGATGAGATGAGATGAGATGAGATGAGATGAGATGAGATGAGATGAGATGAGATGAGATGAGATGAGATTGGATGAGATGAGATGAGATGGGATGAGATGAGATGAGATATGAGATGAGATGGGATGGGATGAGATGGGATGGGATGAGATGAGATGAGATGGGATGAGATGGGATGGGATGGGATGGGATGAGATGAGATGGGATGGGATGAGATGGGATGGGATGAGATGAGATGAGATGAGATGGGATGGGATGAGATGAGATGGGATGGGATGAGATGAGATGAGATGAGATGAGACGAGACGAGACGAGACGAGACGAGACGAGACGAGACGAGATGAGACGAGACGAGACGAGACGAGATGAGATGTCCGTGAATGTTCTCATTCATCCAGGTCATGGTCATCCAAAGGAGTTGAATCAAGTGCAACTGGACTTGGTAGAGATGAGATGAGATGTTATTTTATTGCTGTTGTGCTGCAGTGCTGAGGAGCCAAAACACGAGAACTTTGCTCTCTCGTACTTGTTTAATGGGCTGTAACAACAAAGGATCTTGAGTCTTGAGTCTTGAGATTACAGGCTGTTCACTGTGTAGTGACATCAGAGCAGTAAACAAGCAGACTTAACTGAACAGTCTGGTGTAATCACAGGGTGATCTGAGTAAAAGAGGACCTTGTTCTATATCTCTAGTTGGCCTCCTTCTGATTTTTTATTGCGGTTTTACATCAAACGCGTGCGTTGGATATCGTCACGAATCACATTCGCCATGGCACAAATGTTGTGAATGACATGTGTCAAAGACTAAAACGTAACAAAATAAGATCGATGCCAGTCGCTGTGTTCATTATGGATGTGCTACCCAGCAGCTGCCAGTCATTATGGTATAATTGCCGTTCATCTATTAAACACATGTATCACTTGATAATTTACACACGATTAATGGCCTGTTTGCCGCCACCCCTGTGAAAGCTGAAAGACACATTTCCCAAAAGAGAGCAAAGGAAATAAATTCAGAAAAAAAAGAAAACAGAAGCAACGGGAAGACGAGCACTCTGCAGTTTTACCAAAAGGCGGAAAACTCCCACGAGACACTGGTGCCGCTGCAGTTTTCAAGTCGATTTTATTCCCCCCCGCATAGTGAACATGGCTGATCGCCAAGTGAGCATACTAATCGTCTCGTCACAACAGATTTTTCCAATATTGTTTGATATATTTGATTATAATGAATCAAACTCCATTACTGCTGGAAGCCAAACGGGTGTGATGGAGGAACAAGATGAGGAGCAGAGGGTTTCAGGGGGATTGTAGCACTCAGCATCACCAGACGTCAGCAGGGGTGGGCGACCTGATCCAGGAAGGGCCGGTGTGGGTGCAGGTCTTTGTTCCACCCAAGCAGTTACACACCTGTGTCTCCCAGTCAAGTTCCTCAGCAAAGACCCTACTGGTGGATTAGTGGGATCAGGTGTGTAACTGCTTGGTTGGAACAAAGACCTGCACCCACACCGGCCCTTCCTGGATCAGATCGCCCACGCCTGGTATAGAGTGACGGGTTTACATCTGCAGCCATTTGCTGGCGGGTCTGTTTAAGAGGGGGGGGGGGGACGGTGGCCAGGATGAGCTGCTGAGTGCCAGGGCTGTTCCTTAATGTGGATGAAGAGACAGTTGGTTGGCTTGCCAGAGAATCCCTTCCTCCTAATACGATCGTAAAGTCTCGGGCCGTGACAACGAGCAGGGCTTTATTATTTGCCAATCTGGCAAAGTTGGATTGAATCTTGCGTGTCTTGGCCCCCGGTAGGTTATATTTACACTTTATTTCCACCTCAGACAGCAGCGTGTTGTTTTTTTAACAGAACAAGGCTTGAAGCCAGACTCGTTTCAGAACCGCACCATCAAAAAGAATCAGCTCGGCAGACACCAGCCAGTGTGTTCTAGAGAAAGAGAATTAAAGCTGGTTGAGCTGGTAGATGAGGACCAGTGGCGGCTGGCCAGTAGAGGGCGCTGGGGCGCCGCCCCCTTCAAATATCAAGAGATGAAAATCTACTTAAACATGTTAAATATAATTTAGTTGGATAATGCAAATAATTATGAAATTAAAGTGTTTTCAGTCTGTGAGCGCCTGTCAGCAGCCATTAAATATTGGTTCAAATGGTATTTGGTTGATTTCTGTCTGAATACATACACTTCCTGTCTGAATACATATACTTCCTGTCTGAATACATATACTTCCTGTCTGAATAAATATACTTCCTGTCTGAATACATATACTTCCTGTCTGAATACATATACTTCCTGTCTGAATACATATACTTCCTGTCTGAGCACATATACTTCCTGGGTGAGGGGCGCCGGCCAAACCATACCTTATGCAAGCCCTCAAACTTGTGGCGAGCAGGTGACCTGAGGCTGCTGTCTGATTGGTTTCTTCAGGTTTTCCAGGGGGCGCAGTTCTGTGCCGCCCCAGACACTCCCACTTCTATTGGCAGCGAATTGGCATTGTTTTAATTTTTTTTAATCTAATGTGATTGGACAATTCCCGTGGCTGTCAATCATGTTCACACCCACCACGACGCCCCGTCTCGACTGTCAATCATCCACCGTCTACCAACCCTGATAACATCTATAGGCTACATTGTCCTTCCTAATAACGCTGTGACTTCGTGGACATTAAAGCAGCTGTCAGGTGGGCTGCTCCAAGGTACATTGCGCCCCCCCCCCAAAGAATCTTTAGCACCAGTCGCCACTGATGAGGACTGACAATTAATGCAGATGAATAGACAGCAGTTGAGAGCTTTGAATCCCCATTTCTCTCTCTCTCTCTCTCTCTCTCTCTCTCTCTCTCTCTCTCTCTCTCTCTCTCTCTCTCTCTCTCTCTCTCTCTCTCTCTCTCTCTCTCTCTCTCTCTCTCTCTCTCTCTCTCTCTCTCTCTCTCTCTCTCTCTGTCATCTCATAAAGACTATGGCTGCAGTGACGTTCAATTCAGAGCCTGACCACCCATCACTTGGCATATGCTTATTTAATACGCTTACTTATTTTTACAGCGCGTGAAAAACAATGGCCAGTTCACTTTAATGTGAGACTCAGATTATTGGTCTCACTTTTTTTTCCCTACAGAATTTCTTCTTTAATTAGAGTTCCTCACCTTTGCAATAATATCAAAATGGTGAGGAAACGGTAATGCTTGCACCACACTTCCAGGCAGAAACTGGTGCTTGTGGAAAAGTTTTCTTCAGAGGAGAATATACAGGATTAACAAAACAATTGGACAAAACTAGAAGGACGTACAACTTGATGTCTGGTTACTGCACAGTTTGAGATAACATCCCATAAAAACACATGTAAATCGATGGTAGTATTTTTCATCTGTCAAGCTAAAAATGCCAGTTGTATAATATAGCACTTCCACTCTCATCTCATCTCATCTCATCTCATCTCATCTCATCTCATCTCATCTCATCTCATCTCACCTCATCTCATCGCATCATCAGCAGGGCACTCCAGACGTCCCTCTCCCAGCAACACCCTCCAGCTCCTCCCGGGGGATCCTAAGGCATTCCCAGGACAGATTGGACATATAGTCCCTCCAGCGAGTTCTGGGTCTACCCCGGGGAGGAGTAGACCCTTTCTGGATGTGCCCAGAAAACCTCCAAAGGAAGGCGCCCAGGAGGCATCCTAATCAGATGCCTGAACCACCTCAACCGGCTTCTTTCGACGCAAGGGAGCAGCGGCTCTACTCCGAGATTCCTCCGGATATTCGAGCTCCTCACCCTATCTCTAAGGCTGCGCCGAGAAACCCAACGGAGGAAACTCATTTCAGCCGCTTTTATCCGTGATCTCACCCTTTCGGTCACTACCCAAAGCTCATGACCACAGGTGAGGGTTGGCACTCTGTGCTTAACTGTAGTCCACTGACTTCCGGTTTCTACTGCAGCAGTCATACCAGCTTCCTGTTTGTAGGCACGTGGCATGTTTTTCGCGATGCCTGCAAGATTTATCTTGGATACATTTCGTGGATATATGCACATAATTGTCAACAAACTTTCACCTGCACCTATCAGCAAAGGGGTGAAAAGTTTCAAGTTGTACATCCTCATCCTCATAACTGTGGACATAACTTGATACTTATGATAGTGATGACTTGCTTAAGCTAATATGCTCATCGCTAACGCTGGCTGTCAAGTTATTGACAAGTGACTCTATGGTTGCCTGGCAACAGTAAACGTTTCTCGCTGCGGAAAATGTGTCCAATAAGATGGCAGCCGAAGAGGCCATCCACATGTTGTGTCGTTCATTATTTAAAGTGGAGACGCGCGACAAACGTGCGCAAAAACCAAAAGCATGCTTGTTGGTTCCGCGGCGCACCGAGATGGAAAAATATCAACTTTTTTGAATGCAGCAAACCCACCGCAGGTCATGTGACAAGAAATATCGGTAACACTTTAGTATGGGGAACATATTCTAAGTAACAAAAACTTAATTACTAGTGAATTAGTAATGATCAAGATGTCACTTTAGTATGGGGAACATATTCTAAGTAACAAAAACTTAATTTGCAGTAATTTAACACTATGAACACTTGTAGTTTTGTGTTTTGTTATGTAAGAACAGACCATAGTCATTAAGTGTTAGTAAGGGAGAATAGCTCTTCTTGTGGTACTACCACCATATAAAGGCCATACTAAGCAAAGCATATTGAGATGGTACTACTAATAAGCAATGCTTCTGAGGTTATAGAGGGAAAACTCATAGTTAATGGCTAACTGCTTGTATAATAAGGCCATGCAGAATAAGGCATTAATAAGTGCTTAATAAAGACCAATGAAGAGGCAATATGTTGCTAATTTGCATGCTAATACGCACTTAATTAATGGTGTATATGTTCCCCATATTAAAGTGTTACCGAATTATCCAATCAGCTCCAAAGGACTCGCGTCGCCGTTTAAGTCCAAGGACAAGGACACGGTAGCAATAAAGGTACTGTGAGGGATTTACGTTGCTGGAAATACATGTATTTATTCTGTTTTGACTTTGTTCTAAGTGAGGTTAGTTAAGTCGGTAAGGCTTACTGCGAAAGTACCGCAGCGTTTCCTCATGAAACAGCCAAATCAACAGTGTACCGCAGACCGCTTGTAACTTGGACCAGTTGTCACATTTCGCTTCGTGATCATTAGTGCACAGCTCTTGGTTGCTTAGCAACGTCAGCCATGACAGTAGCGCAACCTCCCAAGCACCGTGGGAGGTTGCGCACGTCTTTAGATGCAACGTCAACGGCCCCTAGCGCAGTCAAATGTTATTTATTTTCAATTCAAGATTACAAAAATGTTGAAATCAAAATCTGTTTAATCTGGCTGTAGATTGGCCCAGCAGAATGAGGCATATTAATCCACACACTGATAGTGACAGGGATTGGATCGTTGACCACTCCATTACAGTACTGTGCAGCCCAGTATCGCGCTAAAGCGTGTAATACACCCGCCGGTCCAGCGTGTCAGTGTCACGCTTTGCCTCGCTCAGGCGTGAAAAGTACACGCATGTATGAAGGTAGAGTGCCGGCAGGGGGCGATGATTAGCTCAATGCCAGCAACTCCCCACGGAGGAAAATAAGCATACAGCATTTAACGAAATCACTCCCCTTAACCCTAACCCTAACCCTCATCTGCCGTCACCTCTTAATCATCGCCCCCTGCTTTCCCGCCTGAGCGAGGCAAAGCGTGGCGCTTACACATTGGACCGACGGGTGGGCGTGGCCAGCAGGCGAGCATGCAAGAAAGAAACTATAGAAGATGAATAAAAGATAGATGGAAAAGTCACACACTGCTGGATGGGCGTAGGACACATTACGGACTTTAACAGGCAAGTGCACCACACCGATGTGGCGCTAGAGGCCCCGCCACGTCGTAATCAGTTACCAGGAATCTGCTCTGCCTACGCTGGCCATGTAAAATTCATGGCTGATGTGAACAGATACGGTGTGCACGGTTGTCGATGACGCTCATATCATACCTATGGAAGGCCAGTATCTGGACCTGTTTTCTCTTCTTCAAAATGAGACGTGAACAGAGCTCTCTCGCTCCCTCTCTGTCTTTGTCTCTCTGTCTCTCTCTCTGTCTCGCTCTCTGTCTCTCTCTCTGTCTCGTTCTCTGTCTCTCTCTCTGTCTCGCTCTCTGTCTCTCTCTCTGTCTTGCTCTTTGTCTGTCTCTTTGTCTCGCTCTCTGTCTCTCTCTGTCTTGCTCTTTGTCTGTCTCGCTGTCTCGCTCTCTGTCTCTCTCTCTTTCTCCCTCTGTCTCTCTCTCTGTCTCTCTCTGTCTCACTCTGTTTCACTCTGTCTCTCTCTGTCTCGCACTCTGTCTCTCTCTGTCTTGCTCTTTGTCTGTCTCTCTGTCTCTGTCTTGCTCTTTGTCTGTCTCTCTGTCTCTCTCTCTGTCTCGCTCTCTGTCTCTCTCTGTCTTGCTCTTTGTCTGTCTCTCTGTCTCTCTGTCTTTCTCCCTCTGTCTCTCTGTCTTTCTCCCTCTGTCTCTCTCTCTCTCTATCTCTCTCTGTCTCTCTCTCTGTCTCGCTCTCTGTCTCCCTCTTTGTCTCTCTCTCTGTCTCCCTATCTGTCTCTCTCTGTCTCGCTCTCTGTCTCCCTCTTTGTCTCGCTCTCCGTCTCGCTCTCTGTCTCACTCTCTATCTCTCTCTCTGTCTCTCTCTCTGTCTCGCTCTCTGTCTCTCTCTCTGTCTCTCTCTCTGTCTCTCTCTCTGTCTCACTCTCTATCTCTCTCTCTCTGTCTCTCTCTCTCTCTGTCTCTCTCTCTGTCTCTCTCTCTCTGTCTCGCTCTCTGTCTCGCTCTCTGTCTCGCTCTCTGTCTCACTCTCTCTCTGTCTCTCTCTCTGTCTCTCTCTCTGTCTCTCTCTTTGTCTCGCTCTCTGTCTCTCTCGCTGAGCGGAAGTGCGAGTGAGCATGCTGAACAGCTGTGTGAGAGTGTGAGCGGATTTTCTATCTTTTTGTCCTGTAAATGTTGTAAGTAGTGTGTACTGTTAGGTTTGTTAGATGTGTACTGTGTTTGGTATGTATATAGATATGGGCTTCAGGGCTTTTAAGAAGTTTTGTTTTGGGTTTTTTTTTTGTGGACACCAGCGTTTCGCTGATCGGTGGTCACCAGGCGGACAGGAAGCGTGGCATTAAGACATCACCAAGCTTCCGTTGTTCTGCGGAAGACTGTGTTTTGGCTGGCGCTGAAGTTGTTGGGGGCGGCACGGTGGCGCACTGGTTTGCGCGGTCGCCTCACAGCAGGAAGGTCCTGGGTTCGAACCCCGGGGTAGTCCAACCTTGGCGGTCGTCCCGGGTCGTCCTCTGTGTGGAGTTTCCATGCTCTTCCCGTGTCCGCGTGGGTTTCTTCCCACAGTCCAAAGACATGTAGTGAGTCGGCCGTACTCAATTGTCCCTGGGTGTGAATGTGTGTCGTCCCTGTGATGGCCTGCATGGCGGCCTGTCTAGGGTGTCTCCCCACCTGCCGCGCAATGACTGCTGGGATAAGCCGCAGCATCCCCGCGACCCCAGTTGGGATAAGTGGCTGGGATAATGGATGGATGGGTGAAGTTGTTGGTCCCGGCAGCATTAAGTCTGCGGCCAGCATGCACAGCGCTGTGGCGGTTTTTCTGGACGAGGTTGACGAAGTGCAGCAGGTGGTCGCAGACGGAATTGTAGAGAATGATCATCGGTCTCAGTTACGCCGCTTGCCACGCGGGCCAAAAAAAAAAAGAAAAAAGAAAAAAAGATAATGATGTCTAATGTGCTCCCCTTTATTAGGGACGAGGCTCTGGTTAGAGAAATGTCAAAATACAGGAACATTGTTTCCCCCACGAACAAAGCAGCTTCAGGGTGCAGACCGCCCCAGCTGCAGCGCGTCCTTCCTCCCAGATGATGGTTTTATGATTCCCAGGAGCGGGAGCGAGGAACTGAATCTGGCGCTCAAATTAAGAGTACATGATTTCGATTAAATCCTGTTTACAACATCAGAGCCTGCGAAATAGTTGTGGCGAGGAGGGACATCTGATCAGGGCTCGTCCAGAAAAATCTGGTTCTTCTGAGACAACCGAGGAGACAACATCAGCAGAACGGAACCAAACTAAAAATGACGGGTAAGGTTCAGACGGCAGGGACGGGGCTGCTGGTGTACGGAAAAGCCAAACCAGCGCCGGTGATGAAACGAGTCGCACAAACAAGGGTAATGAGAAACAGGAGAACCCAAGTGGAATTCACCAAAACAGTCAGGAATGTGAGGGGGTGAATCGGGAGGAACGGGAGATTGACAATGGCGGAGCTGTGGCAGAGGGGGGGGGGGTCTCTTGGCCGATGATGAAGAGGCTGACACGGAGTGTGGAGAGGCCGGTCTCGGAGAGAAAACCTCAAAACAGTCAACGTTTTTCAGAGGCCAAATAAATAAATAAAGTGACAGTTTGTACAGAAGAAGGGGAACGGCCCGCCAAACAGAAAACAGCTGAGTCTGAGTCCAGGACGGCAGATGGTCGTGCGGCTGATGGTGACAGTGAAGTAAAATCTGCTGCAAAGAAAAGAGAAACCGCAGAGGAGCACGGGCTGATGGAGCAGAACAAATGAAACAGTCCCCACAGAAAACAGGAACCATGGAGGATGTGAGAGCGGAAGACTACTTCTCAGATGAAGGGATATTTCTGTGGGGCATCCGGGGTAGCGTAGCGGTCTATTCCGTTGCCTACCAACACAGGGATCGCCGGTTCGAATCCCCGTGTTACCTCCGGCTTGGTCGGGCCGTCCCCTACAGACACAATTGGCCGTGTCTGCGGGTGGGTATGTGTCCTGGTCGCTGCACTAGCGCCTCTTCTGGTCGGTCAGGGCACCTGGTCGGTGGGGGGGGGGGACTGGGGGGGGAATAGCGTGATCCTCCCACGCGCTACGTCCCCCTGGTGAAACTCCTCACTGTCAGGTGAAAAGAAGCAGCTGGTGACTCCACATGTATGGGAGGAAGCATGTGGTAGTCTGCAGCCCTGCCCGGATCGGCAGAGGGGGTGGGGCAGCGACTGGGACAGTGCAGAAGAGTGGGGTAGTTGGCTGTGTACAACTGGGCTGATCCCCCCCCCCCAATTAAAAAAGCTGTTTTGTCTGAGCTGATAAAGTTAAAAAGCACTGATGTCATGTTTGTACAAGGAACACACAGTGACGGTGTGGCGGAATGTGAGTGGAGGGCAGAGTGGGAGGGAGAAGTTACGAGTCATAAGAGCTCAATAAGTGAGGGCCATTCTCTTCCCTAGGAGGCTGTTGCCCACTTCCTACGAGAGAGAAATGGGGTAGAGGGCAGCTTCATGGGGGCTACAGCGAAGTTGAGTGTTATTCTATGACTTTTGCTAGTGTTTATGTTCCTAATACAGGACATGACAGAGTTCTGCTTTTAGAAACTTTAAATAACAGCCTGGATAATTATAACTCTGTTGATTATTTATACTTGTGAGGAGATTGTAATTATACCCAAAATGATAGTTCAGACAGGAATCATATTGAGCCTCGTCATCCTTCGCAGCGTGTGCTGCGTGAGGTAACTCAAACGCACGACTTAGTGGGTATACGGAAAACATGTCATGGCAATAACAGACAATATACATGGGCGCATGCGCACTAGGGATCATTTCATTTCTTTGGCTAGGTTACAGAGATTTTACTGTTTTAAACCTCATTTCAATTTTTTTTAATTTTAAATGTGTAAGATCGTACCTGTAGGTTACACTGATCATTCCCTGGTTATTTGTGATGTTTTAATTGTAAAAATCAACCCCAAAAAGTGTGTACTGGCATTTTAACACCGCTTTAATTTGTGATCTTGATTTTAAGGGTGTTTTTAGAATCTTTAGGAATAAACAAGACTTTGCGTCGTTGAGACGTTGGTGGGAGAATGCTAAGGTAGAGATGATGCAGCTCTGTCAGCTCTATGCTTTCAATGTTACTGGGGACTTTAGCTGGTCTGTAGGTGATCTGGAGATAGAAATAGTGAAACTTCAAAGTTTAGTAGAATCCACAGGAAATGGAGGAGATACCGACGCCCTCAAACGGGAGGGGGGGAACAACTATTCTTGCAGACCTAATGGGCATTAGGACTGAACGAGCTCCAGTCCGATCAGGATTTGTGAGTGTGACTCAGAAGGATGCGCCATGCACAGTCTTCTTTGGTCTTGAGAAGAAGAATGGTCAGAGCGGGTTTATTCATGCACTTCGCTCTGACACCGGAAGTGAGTTAGCAGAGTCGAAAGAAGTACGGCCGACAAGCAGCGGCGTTTATTCAGAGCTGTACAGCAGTGAGTGTGAGGAGGATGAGGAGATGGTTGTTTCCTTGGCTGAGGGCTTGCCAGAGAATTCCAGGGAAGACAGTGTTCACCTGGAAGAGCCGCTGGTGCTGACAGACCTGCACGCAGCTTTGCAGGACAGGGACGGAGGAAAGGCGCCTGGCATTGATGGTCTTCTGGTGTAATTTCACAAGTCTTTCTGGAATGAAACTGGAAGACTTGTTGTCTGTGTTGAATGAAGGTCTTAAGGAATTGTTGCTGCCTTTAAGCTGCAGAAGAGCAGTAATAACTTTCCTGCCAAAGAAAGGAGACCTCCATGACATTAAGAACTAGTATTCTGCTCCAGTCCTGTGCTCGGACTGCGAGCTCCTGTTCAAAGCCCTGGCCAAAAGACTGAAAGAAGTGATGGATCAAGTCATTCATCCGGATCAGACATACTGTGTGCCTCGCAGGTCTATCTTAGACCGTGTTTTTAATTTAAGATATTTTGGAAGTCTGCGTTTCATTGGGTTTTGTTATGGGTCTCATTTCATTGGACCAAGAGAGGGCATATGACCGGGTTGAACACCTCTACCTCTGGAAGACTATGGAGTGTTTTGGCTTCAGCCCAGGTTTTATTGCCATGATCAGTCTTTTGCACCAGAATGTTGAGAGTGTACTGGCTATAAATGGAGTTTTGAGTGTCCCTTTCAAAGTAAACAGAGGCATTCGCCAGGGCTGCTCTCTCTCAGGAACGTTATATTCTCTTTCTTTTGAGCCATTGTTGCACAGAATTAGGAATTGTAGTGAGGGGTTGTCTTTATGAAACTGTGACGCAAAACTGGCTTTGTCAGCTTATGCAAATGATATAGTAGTCCTTGTCAAAATCAAGCAGATGCTGAAAAACTACAAAAGGTTGTTAATGGATTTGGTGTGATTTCAGCTGCAAAGATTAATCCGAAAAACAAGTGAAGCATTAGCAGTTGGACATTGGAGTGGTGGTTTTCTAACCCTGCCAGGGAATTTATCATGCAAAACAGACGCTTTTAAGGTAAAAGTGTCCATTGTTAGCTTATCCTTATCCTTATGCGAGCTTATAATTATCCGATGTGAGGGGCTAAGGACAGGATGTTGTGTTGCTGTAAAGCCCCTTGAGGCAAATTTGTAATTAGTGATATTGGGCTACACAAATAAAACTGACTTGACTTGGCTGCATTGAAGTTTAGCAGCATTATTATACAAAGGCTTGCATATCACGTGGTCAATGCTCGTCTGTTGCTTCATCCACTTCAGCATGCCCTCTGCACTGACCATTGGGGGAGGATATTTGGCTCTAATGCGATGTAGTGATGCACAGGCAGGCAAGACGATGT
>NW_026611453.1:0-28980 GCF_029633865.1 Lampris incognitus
TTCCAAACTGACTGAGTCTGTCCATCCAAACTGACTGAGTCTATCCATCCAAACTAACTGAGTCTATCCATCCAAACTGACTGAGTCAATCCATCCATCCGTCTCATCTATCCATCCAAACTGACTGAGTCTATCCATCCAAACTGACTGAGTCTATCCATCCATCCGTCTCATCTGTCCATCCAAACTGACTGAGTCTATCCATCCAAACTGACTGAGTCTATCCATCCAAACTGACTGAGTCTATCCATCCATCCGTCTCATCTATCCATCCAAACTGACTGAGTCTATCCATCCAAAATGACTGAGTGTATCCATCCAAACTGACTGAGTCTATCCATCCATCCGTCTCATCTATCCATCCAAACTGACTGAGTCTATCCATCCAAACTGACTGAGTCTATCCATCCATCCGTCTCATCTATCCATCCAAACTGACTGAGTCTATCCATCCAAACTGACTGAGTCTGTCCATCCAAACTGACTGAGTCTATCCATCCATCCGTCTCATCTGTCCATCCAAACTGACTGAGTCTATCCATCCAAACTGACTGAGTCTATCCATCCAAACTGACTGAGTCTATCGATCCATCCATCCATCCATCCATCCATCCATCTCATCTATCCATCCAAACTGACTGAGTCTATCCATCCAAACTGACTGAGTCTATCCATCCAAACTGACTTAGTCTGTCCATCCAAACTGACTGAGTCTATCCATCCAAACTGACTGAGTCTATCCATCCAAACGGACTGAGTCTGTCCATGCAAACTGACTGAGTCTGTCCATACAAACTGACTGAGTCTATCCATCCAAACTGACTGAGTCTATCCATCCAAACTGACTGAGTCTGTCCATCCAAACTGACTGAGTCTATCCATCCAAACTGACTGAGTCTAACCATCCAAACTGACTGAGTCTATCCATCCAAACTGACTGAGTCTATCCATCCATCCGTCTCATCTATCCATCCAAACTGACTGAGTCTATCCATCCAAACTGACTGAGTCTATCCATCCATCCGTCTCATCTGTCCATCCAAACTGACTGAGTCTATCAATCCAAACTGACTTAGTCTATCCATCCAAGCTGACTGAGTCTATCCATCCATCCATCTCATCTATCCATCCAAACTGACTGAGTCTATCCATCCATCCATCTCATCTATCCATCCAAACTGACTGAGTCTATCCATCCATCCGTCTCATCTGTCCATCCAAACTGACTGAGTCTTTCCATCCAAACAGACTGAGCCTATCCATCCAAACTGACTGAGTCTATCCATCCAAACTGACTGAGACTATCCATCCATCCATCTCATCTATCCATCCAAACTGACTGAGTCTATCCATCCAAACTGACTGAGTCTATCCATCCAAACTGACTGAGTCTATCCATCCATCCGTCTCATCTATCCATCCAAACTGACTGAGTATATCCATCCAAACTGACTGAGACTGTCCTTCCAAACTGACTGAGTCTGTCCATCCAAACTGACTGAGTCTATCCATCCAAACTAACTGAGTCTATCCATCCAACCTGACTGAGTCTATCCATCCATCCGTCTCATCTATCCATCCAAACTGACATAGTCTATCCATCCATCCATCTCATCTATCCATCCAAACTGACTGAGTCTATCCATCCAAACTGACTGAGTCTATCCATCCAAACTAACTGAGTCTATCCATCCAACCTGACTGAGTAAATCCATCCATCCGTCTCATCTATCCATCCAAACTGACTGAGTCTATCCATCCAAACTGACTGAGTCTATCCATCCATCCGTCTCATCTGTCCATCCAAACTGACTGAGTCTATCCATCCAAACTGAATGAGTCTATCCATCCAAACTGACTGAGTATATCCATCCAAACTGACTGAGTCTATCCATCCATCCGTCTCATCTATCCATCCAAACTGACTGAGTCTGTCAATCCAAACTCACTGAGTCTATCTATCCATCCGTCTCATCTATCCATCCAAACTGACTGAGTCTATCCATCCAAACTGACTGAGCCTATCCATCCATCCGTCTCATCTATCCATCCAAACTGACTGAGTCTATCCATCCAAACTGACTGAGTCTGTCCTTCCAAACTGACTGAGTCTGTCCATCCAAACTGACTGAGTCTATCCATCCAAACTAACTGAGTCTATCCATCCAAACTGACTGAGTCAATCCATCCATCCGTCTCATCTGTCCATCCAAACTGACTGAGTCTATCCATCCAAACTGACTGAGTCTATCCATCCAAACTGACTGAGTCTACCGATCCATCCATCCATCCATCCATCCATCTCATCTATCCATCCAAACTGACTGAGTCTATCCATCCAAACTGACTGAGTCTATCCATCCAAACTGACTTAGTCTGTCCATCCAAACTGACTGAGTCTATCCATCCAAACTGACTGAGTCTATCCATCCAAACTGACTGAGCCTATCCATCCATCCGTCTCATCTATCCATCCAAACTGACTGAGTCTATCCATCCAAACTGACTGAGTCTGTCCTTCCAAACTGACTGAGTCTGTCCATCCAAACTGACTGAGTCTATCCATCCAAACTAACTGAGTCTATCCATCCAAACTGACTGAGTCAATCCATCCATCCGTCTCATCTATCCATCCAAACTGACTGAGTCTATCCATCCAAACTGACTGAGTCTATCCATCCATCCGTCTCATCTGTCCATCCAAACTGACTGAGTCTATCCATCCAAACTGACTGAGTCTATCCATCCAAACTGACTGAGTCTATCCATCCATCCATCTCATCTATCCATCCAAACTGACTGAGTCTATCCATCCAAAATGACTGAGTGTATCCATCCAAACTGACTGAGTCTATCCATCCATCCGTCTCATCTATCCATCCAAACTGACTGAGTCTATCCATCCAAACTGACTGAGTCTATCCATCCATCCGTCTCATCTATCCATCCAAACTGACTGAGTCTATCCATCCAAACTGACTGAGTCTGTCCATCCAAACTGACTGAGTCTATCCATCCATCCGTCTCATCTGTCCATCCAAACTGACTGAGTCTATCCATCCAAACTGACTGAGTCTATCCATCCAAACTGACTGAGTCTATCGATCCATCCATCCATCCATCCATCCATCCATCTCATCTATCCATCCAAACTGACTGAGTCTATCCATCCAAACTGACTGAGTCTATCCATCCAAACTGACTTAGTCTGTCCATCCAAACTGACTGAGTCTATCCATCCAAACTGACTGAGTCTATCCATCCAAACGGACTGAGTCTGTCCATGCAAACTGACTGAGTCTGTCCATACAAACTGACTGAGTCTATCCATCCAAACTGACTGAGTCTATCCATCCAAACTGACTGAGTCTGTCCATCCAAACTGACTGAGTCTATCCATCCAAACTGACTGAGTCTAACCATCCAAACTGACTGAGTCTATCCATCCAAACTGACTGAGTCTGTCCTTCCAAACTGACTGAGTCTGTCCATCCAAACTGACTGAGTCTATCCATCCAAACTAACTGAGTCTATCCATCCAAACTGACTGAGTCAATCCATCCATCCGTCTCATCTATCCATCCAAACTGACTGAGTCTATACATCCAAACTGACTGAGTCTATCCATCCATCCGTCTCATCTGTCCATCCAAAATGACTGAGTCTATCCATCCAAACTGACTGAGTCTATCCATCCAAACTGACTGAGTCTATCCATCCATCCATCTCATCTATCCATCCAAACTGACTGAGTCTATCCATCCAAAATGACTGAGTGTATCCATCCAAACTGACTGAGTCTATCCATCCATCCGTCTCATCTATCCATCCAAACCGACTGAGTCTATCCATCCAAACTGACTGAGTCTATCCATCCATCCGTCTCATCTGTCCATCCAAACTGACTGAGTCTATCCATCCAAACTGACTGAGTCTATCCATCCAAACTGACTGAGTCTATCGATCCATCCATCCATCCATCCATCCATCCATCTCATCTATCCATCCAAACTGACTGAGTCTATCCATCCAAACTGACTGAGTCTATCCATCCAAACTGACTTAGTCTGTCCATCCAAACTGACTGAGTCTATCCATCCAAACTGACTGAGTCTATCCATCCAAACGGACTGAGTCTGTCCATGCAAACTGACTGAGTCTGTCCATACAAACTGACTGAGTCTATCCATCCAAACTGACTGAGTCTATCCATCCAAACTGACTGAGTCTGTCCATCCAAACTGACTGAGTCTATCCATCCAAACTGACTGAGTCTAACCATCCAAACTGACTGAGTCTATCCATCCAAACTGACTGAGTCTATCCATCCATCCGTCTCATCTATCCATCCAAACTGACTGAGTCTATCCATCCAAACTGACTGAGTCTATCCATCCATCCGTCTCATCTGTCCATCCAAACTGACTGAGTCTATCAATCCAAACTGACTTAGTCTATCCATCCAAGCTGACTGAGTCTATCCATCCATCCATCTCATCTATCCATCCAAACTGACTGAGTCTATCCATCCATCCATCTCATCTATCCATCCAAACTGACTGAGTCTATCCATCCATCCGTCTCATCTGTCCATCCAAACTGACTGAGTCTTTCCATCCAAACAGACTGAGCCTATCCATCCAAACTGACTGAGTCTATCCATCCAAACTGACTGAGACTATCCATCCATCCATCTCATCTATCCATCCAAACTGACTGAGTCTATCCATCCAAACTGACTGAGTCTATCCATCCAAACTGACTGAGTCTATCCATCCATCCGTCTCATCTATCCATCCAAACTGACTGAGTATATCCATCCAAACTGACTGAGACTGTCCTTCCAAACTGACTGAGTCTGTCCATCCAAACTGACTGAGTCTATCCATCCAAACTAACTGAGTCTATCCATCCAACCTGACTGAGTCTATCCATCCATCCGTCTCATCTATCCATCCAAACTGACATAGTCTATCCATCCATCCATCTCATCTATCCATCCAAACTGACTGAGTCTATCCATCCAAACTGACTGAGTCTATCCATCCAAACTAACTGAGTCTATCCATCCAACCTGACTGAGTAAATCCATCCATCCGTCTCATCTATCCATCCAAACTGACTGAGTCTATCCATCCAAACTGACTGAGTCTATCCATCCATCCGTCTCATCTGTCCATCCAAACTGACTGAGTCTATCCATCCAAACTGAATGAGTCTATCCATCCAAACTGACTGAGTATATCCATCCAAACTGACTGAGTCTATCCATCCATCCGTCTCATCTATCCATCCAAACTGACTGAGTCTGTCAATCCAAACTCACTGAGTCTATCTATCCATCCGTCTCATCTATCCATCCAAACTGACTGAGTCTATCCATCCAAACTGACTGAGCCTATCCATCCATCCGTCTCATCTATCCATCCAAACTGACTGAGTCTATCCATCCAAACTGACTGAGTCTGTCCTTCCAAACTGACTGAGTCTGTCCATCCAAACTGACTGAGTCTATCCATCCAAACTAACTGAGTCTATCCATCCAAACTGACTGAGTCAATCCATCCATCCGTCTCATCTGTCCATCCAAACTGACTGAGTCTATCCATCCAAACTGACTGAGTCTATCCATCCAAACTGACTGAGTCTACCGATCCATCCATCCATCCATCCATCCATCTCATCTATCCATCCAAACTGACTGAGTCTATCCATCCAAACTGACTGAGTCTATCCATCCAAACTGACTTAGTCTGTCCATCCAAACTGACTGAGTCTATCCATCCAAACTGACTGAGTCTATCCATCCAAACTGACTGAGCCTATCCATCCATCCGTCTCATCTATCCATCCAAACTGACTGAGTCTATCCATCCAAACTGACTGAGTCTGTCCTTCCAAACTGACTGAGTCTGTCCATCCAAACTGACTGAGTCTATCCATCCAAACTAACTGAGTCTATCCATCCAAACTGACTGAGTCAATCCATCCATCCGTCTCATCTATCCATCCAAACTGACTGAGTCTATCCATCCAAACTGACTGAGTCTATCCATCCATCCGTCTCATCTGTCCATCCAAACTGACTGAGTCTATCCATCCAAACTGACTGAGTCTATCCATCCAAACTGACTGAGTCTATCCATCCATCCATCTCATCTATCCATCCAAACTGACTGAGTCTATCCATCCAAAATGACTGAGTGTATCCATCCAAACTGACTGAGTCTATCCATCCATCCGTCTCATCTATCCATCCAAACTGACTGAGTCTATCCATCCAAACTGACTGAGTCTATCCATCCATCCGTCTCATCTATCCATCCAAACTGACTGAGTCTATCCATCCAAACTGACTGAGTCTGTCCATCCAAACTGACTGAGTCTATCCATCCATCCGTCTCATCTGTCCATCCAAACTGACTGAGTCTATCCATCCAAACTGACTGAGTCTATCCATCCAAACTGACTGAGTCTATCGATCCATCCATCCATCCATCCATCCATCCATCTCATCTATCCATCCAAACTGACTGAGTCTATCCATCCAAACTGACTGAGTCTATCCATCCAAACTGACTTAGTCTGTCCATCCAAACTGACTGAGTCTATCCATCCAAACTGACTGAGTCTATCCATCCAAACGGACTGAGTCTGTCCATGCAAACTGACTGAGTCTGTCCATACAAACTGACTGAGTCTATCCATCCAAACTGACTGAGTCTATCCATCCAAACTGACTGAGTCTGTCCATCCAAACTGACTGAGTCTATCCATCCAAACTGACTGAGTCTAACCATCCAAACTGACTGAGTCTATCCATCCAAACTGACTGAGTCTGTCCTTCCAAACTGACTGAGTCTGTCCATCCAAACTGACTGAGTCTATCCATCCAAACTAACTGAGTCTATCCATCCAAACTGACTGAGTCAATCCATCCATCCGTCTCATCTATCCATCCAAACTGACTGAGTCTATACATCCAAACTGACTGAGTCTATCCATCCATCCGTCTCATCTGTCCATCCAAAATGACTGAGTCTATCCATCCAAACTGACTGAGTCTATCCATCCAAACTGACTGAGTCTATCCATCCATCCATCTCATCTATCCATCCAAACTGACTGAGTCTATCCATCCAAAATGACTGAGTGTATCCATCCAAACTGACTGAGTCTATCCATCCATCCGTCTCATCTATCCATCCAAACCGACTGAGTCTATCCATCCAAACTGACTGAGTCTATCCATCCATCCGTCTCATCTATCCATCCAAACTGACTGAGTCTATCCATCCAAACTGACTGAGTCTGTCCATCCAAACTGACTGAGTCTATCCATCCATCCGTCTCATCTGTCCATCCAAACTGACTGAGTCTATCCATCCAAACTGACTGAGTCTATCCATCCAAACTGACTGAGTCTATCGATCCATCCATCCATCCATCCATCCATCCATCCATCTCATCTATCCATCCAAACTGACTGAGTCTATCCATCCAAACTGACTGAGTCTATCCATCCAAACTGACTTAGTCTGTCCATCCAAACTGACTGAGTCTATCCATCCAAACTGACTGAGTCTATCCATCCAAACTGACTGAGCCTATCCATCCATCCGTCTCATCTATCCATCCAAACTGACTGAGTCTATCCATCCAAACTGACTGAGTCTATCCATCCAAACTGACTGAGTCTATCCATCCAAACGGACTGAGTCTGTCCATGCAAACTGACTGAGTCTGTCCATACAAACTGACTGAGTCTATCCATCCAAACTGACTGAGTCTATCCATCCAAACTGACTGAGTCTGTCCATCCAAACTGACTGAGTCTATCCATCCAAACTGACTGAGTCTAACCATCCAAACTGACTGAGTCTATCCATCCAAACTGACTGAGTCTATCCATCCATCCGTCTCATCTATCCATCCAAACTGACTGAGTCTATCCATCCAAACTGACTGAGTCTATCCATCCATCCGTCTCATCTATCCATCCAAACTGACTGAGTCTGTCCATCCAAACTCACTGAGTCTATCTATCCATCCGTCTCATCTATCCATCCAAACTGACTGAGTCTATCCATCCAAACTGACTGAGTCTGTCCATCCAAACTGACTGAGCCTATCCATCCATCCGTCTCATCTATCCATCCAAACTGACTGAGTCTATCCATCCAAACTGACTGAGTCTGTCCTTCCAAACTGACTGAGTCTGTCCATCCAAACTGACTGAGTCTATCCATCCAAACTAACTGAGTCTATCCATCCAAACTGACTGAGTCAATCCATCCATCCGTCTCATCTATCCATCCAAACTGACTGAGTCTATACATCCAAACTGACTGAGTCTATCCATCCATCCGTCTCATCTGTCCATCCAAACTGACTGAGTCTATCCATCCAAACTGACTGAGTCTATCCATCCAAACTGACTGAGTCTATCCATCCATCCATCTCATCTATGCATCCAAACTGACTGAGTCTATCCATCCAAAATGACTGAGTGTATCCATCCAAACTGACTGAGTCTATCCATCCATCCGTCTCATCTATCCATCCAAACCGACTGAGTCTATCCATCCAAACTGACTGAGTCTATCCATCCATCCGTCTCATCTATCCATCCAAACTGACTGAGTCTATCCATCCAAACTGACTGAGTCTGTCCATCCAAACTGACTGAGTCTATCCATCCATCCGTCTCATCTGTCCATCCAAACTGACTGAGTCTATCCATCCAAACTGACTGAGTCTATCCATCCAAACTGACTGAGTCTATCGATCCATCCATCCATCCATCCATCCATCCATCCATCCATCCATCCATCCATCTCATCTATCCATCCAAACTGACTGAGTCTATCCATCCAAACTGACTGAGTCTATCCATCCAAACTGACTTAGTCTGTCCATCCAAACTGACTGAGTCTATCCATCCAAACTGACTGAGTCTATCCATCCAAACTGACTGAGCCTATCCATCCATCCGTCTCATCTATCCATCCAAACTGACTGAGTCTATCCATCCAAACTGACTGAGTCTATCCATCCAAACTGACTGAGTCTATCGATCCATCCATCCATCCATCCATCCATCCATCTCATCTATCCATCCAAACTGACTGAGTCTATCCATCCAAACTGACTGAGTCTATCCATCCAAACTGACTTAGTCTGTCCATCCAAACTGACTGAGTCTATCCATCCAAACTGACTGAGTCTATCCATCCAAACTGACTGAGCCTATCCATCCATCCGTCTCATCTATCCATCCAAACTGACTGAGTCTATCCATCCAAACTGACTGAGTCTATCCATCCAAACTGACTGAGTCTATCCATCCAAACTGACTGAGTCTGTCCATCCAAACTGACTGAGTCTATCCATCCATCCGTCTCATCTGTCCATCCAAACTGACTGAGTCTATCCATCCAAACTGACTGAGTCTATCCATCCAAACTGACTGAGTCTATCGATCCATCCATCCATCCATCCATCCATCCATCTCATCTATCCATCCAAACTGACTGAGTCTATCCATCCAAACTGACTGAGTCTATCCATCCAAACTGACTTAGTCTGTCCATCCAAACTGACTGAGTCTATCCATCCAAACTGACTGAGTCTATCCATCCAAACTGACTGAGTCTATCGATCCATCCATCCATCCATCCATCCATCCATCTCATCTATCCATCCAAACTGACTGAGTCTATCCATCCAAACTGACTGAGTCTGTCCTTCCAAACTGACTGAGTCTGTCCATCCAAACTGACTGAGTCTATCCATCCAAACTAACTGAGTCTATCCATCCAAACTGACTGAGTCAATCCATCCATCCGTCTCATCTATCCATCCAAACTGACTGAGTCTATACATCCAAACTGACTGAGTCTATCCATCCATCCGTCTCATCTGTCCATCCAAAATGACTGAGTCTATCCATCCAAACTGACTGAGTCTATCCATCCAAACTGACTGAGTCTATCCATCCATCCATCTCATCTATCCATCCAAACTGACTGAGTCTATCCATCCAAAATGACTGAGTGTATCCATCCAAACTGACTGAGTCTATCCATCCATCCGTCTCATCTATCCATCCAAACCGACTGAGTCTATCCATCCAAACTGACTGAGTCTATCCATCCATCCGTCTCATCTATCCATCCAAACTGACTGAGTCTATCCATCCAAACTGACTGAGTCTGTCCATCCAAACTGACAGAGTCTATCCATCCATCCGTCTCATCTGTCCATCCAAACTGACTGAGTCTATCCATCCAAACTGACTGAGTCTATCCATCCAAACTGACTGAGTCTATCGATCCATCCATCCATCCATCCATCCATCCATCCATCCATCCATCTCATCTATCCATCCAAACTGACTGAGTCTATCCATCCAAACTGACTGAGTCTATCCATCCAAACTGACTTAGTCTGTCCATCCAAACTGACTGAGTCTATCCATCCAAACTGACTGAGTCTATCCATCCAAACTGACTGAGCCTATCCATCCATCCGTCTCATCTATCCATCCAAACTGACTGAGTCTATCCATCCAAACTGACTGAGTCTATCCATCCAAACTGACTGAGTCTATCCATCCAAACGGACTGAGTCTGTCCATGCAAACTGACTGAGTCTGTCCATACAAACTGACTGAGTCTATCCATCCAAACTGACTGAGTCTATCCATCCAAACTGACTGAGTCTGTCCATCCAAACTGACTGAGTCTATCCATCCAAACTGACTGAGTCTAACCATCCAAACTGACTGAGTCTATCCATCCAAACTGACTGAGTCTATCCATCCATCCGTCTCATCTATCCATCCAAACTGACTGAGTCTATCCATCCAAACTGACTGAGTCTATCCATCCATCCGTCTCATCTATCCATCCAAACTGACTGAGTCTGTCCATCCAAACTCACTGAGTCTATCTATCCATCCGTCTCATCTATCCATCCAAACTGACTGAGTCTATCCATCCAAACTGACTGAGTCTGTCCATCCAAACTGACTGAGCCTATCCATCCATCCGTCTCATCTATCCATCCAAACTGACTGAGTCTATCCATCCAAACTGACTGAGTCTGTCCTTCCAAACTGACTGAGTCTGTCCATCCAAACTGACTGAGTCTATCCATCCAAACTAACTGAGTCTATCCATCCAAACTGACTGAGTCAATCCATCCATCCGTCTCATCTATCCATCCAAACTGACTGAGTCTATACATCCAAACTGACTGAGTCTATCCATCCATCCGTCTCATCTGTCCATCCAAACTGACTGAGTCTATCCATCCAAACTGACTGAGTCTATCCATCCAAACTGACTGAGTCTATCCATCCATCCATCTCATCTATGCATCCAAACTGACTGAGTCTATCCATCCAAAATGACTGAGTGTATCCATCCAAACTGACTGAGTCTATCCATCCATCCGTCTCATCTATCCATCCAAACCGACTGAGTCTATCCATCCAAACTGACTGAGTCTATCCATCCATCCGTCTCATCTATCCATCCAAACTGACTGAGTCTATCCATCCAAACTGACTGAGTCTGTCCATCCAAACTGACTGAGTCTATCCATCCATCCGTCTCATCTGTCCATCCAAACTGACTGAGTCTATCCATCCAAACTGACTGAGTCTATCCATCCAAACTGACTGAGTCTATCGATCCATCCATCCATCCATCCATCCATCCATCCATCCATCCATCTCATCTATCCATCCAAACTGACTGAGTCTATCCATCCAAACTGACTGAGTCTATCCATCCAAACTGACTTAGTCTGTCCATCCAAACTGACTGAGTCTATCCATCCAAACTGACTGAGTCTATCCATCCAAACTGACTGAGCCTATCCATCCATCCGTCTCATCTATCCATCCAAACTGACTGAGTCTATCCATCCAAACTGACTGAGTCTGTCCTTCCAAACTGACTGAGTCTGTCCATCCAAACTGACTGAGTCTATCCATCCAAACTAACTGAGTCTATCCATCCAAACTGACTGAGTCAATCCATCCATCCGTCTCATCTATCCATCCAAACTGACTGAGTCTATCCATCCAAACTGACTGAGTCTATCCATCCATCCGTCTCATCTGTCCATCCAAACTGACTGAGTCTATCCATCCAAACTGACTGAGTCTATCCATCCAAACTGACTGAGTCTATCCATCCATCCATCTCATCTATCCATCCAAACTGACTGAGTCTATCCATCCAAAATGACTGAGTGTATCCATCCAAACTGACTGAGTCTATCCATCCATCCGTCTCATCTATCCATCCAAACTGACTGAGTCTATCCATCCAAACTGACTGAGTCTATCCATCCATCCGTCTCATCTATCCATCCAAACTGACTGAGTCTATCCATCCAAACTGACTGAGTCTGTCCATCCAAACTGACTGAGTCTATCCATCCATCCGTCTCATCTGTCCATCCAAACTGACTGAGTCTATCCATCCAAACTGACTGAGTCTATCCATCCAAACTGACTGAGTCTATCGATCCATCCATCCATCCATCCATCCATCCATCTCATCTATCCATCCAAACTGACTGAGTCTATCCATCCAAACTGACTGAGTCTATCCATCCAAACTGACTTAGTCTGTCCATCCAAACTGACTGAGTCTATCCATCCAAACTGACTGAGTCTATCCATCCAAACGGACTGAGCCTATCCATCCATCCGTCTCATCTATCCATCCAAACTGACTGAGTCTATCCATCCAAACTGACTGAGTCTGTCCTTCCAAACTGACTGAGTCTGTCCATCCAAACTGACTGAGTCTATCCATCCAAACTAACTGAGTCTATCCATCCAAACTGACTGAGTCAATCCATCCATCCGTCTCATCTATCCATCCAAACTGACTGAGTCTATCCATCCAAACTGACTGAGTCTATCCATCCATCCGTCTCATCTGTCCATCCAAACTGACTGAGTCTATCCATCCAAACTGACTGAGTCTATCCATCCAAACTGACTGAGTCTATCCATCCATCCATCTCATCTATCCATCCAAACTGACTGAGTCTATCCATCCAAAATGACTGAGTGTATCCATCCAAACTGACTGAGTCTATCCATCCATCCGTCTCATCTATCCATCCAAACTGACTGAGTCTATCCATCCAAACTGACTGAGTCTATCCATCCATCCGTCTCATCTATCCATCCAAACTGACTGAGTCTATCCATCCAAACTGACTGAGTCTGTCCATCCAAACTGACTGAGTCTATCCATCCATCCGTCTCATCTGTCCATCCAAACTGACTGAGTCTATCCATCCAAACTGACTGAGTCTATCCATCCAAACTGACTGAGTCTATCGATCCATCCATCCATCCATCCATCCATCCATCTCATCTATCCATCCAAACTGACTGAGTCTATCCATCCAAACTGACTGAGTCTATCCATCCAAACTGACTTAGTCTGTCCATCCAAACTGACTGAGTCTATCCATCCAAACTGACTGAGTCTATCCATCCAAACGGACTGAGTCTGTCCATGCAAACTGACTGAGTCTGTCCATACAAACTGACTGAGTCTATCCATCCAAACTGACTGAGTCTATCCATCCAAACTGACTGAGTCTGTCCATCCAAACTGACTGAGTCTATCCATCCAAACTGACTGAGTCTAACCATCCAAACTGACTGAGTCTATCCATCCAAACTGACTGAGTCTGTCCTTCCAAACTGACTGAGTCTGTCCATCCAAACTGACTGAGTCTATCCATCCAAACTAACTGAGTCTATCCATCCAAACTGACTGAGTCAATCCATCCATCCGTCTCATCTATCCATCCAAACTGACTGAGTCTATACATCCAAACTGACTGAGTCTATCCATCCATCCGTCTCATCTGTCCATCCAAAATGACTGAGTCTATCCATCCAAACTGACTGAGTCTATCCATCCAAACTGACTGAGTCTATCCATCCATCCATCTCATCTATCCATCCAAACTGACTGAGTCTATCCATCCAAAATGACTGAGTGTATCCATCCAAACTGACTGAGTCTATCCATCCATCCGTCTCATCTATCCATCCAAACCGACTGAGTCTATCCATCCAAACTGACTGAGTCTATCCATCCATCCGTCTCATCTGTCCATCCAAACTGACTGAGTCTATCCATCCAAACTGACTGAGTCTATCCATCCAAACTGACTGAGTCTATCGATCCATCCATCCATCCATCCATCCATCCATCTCATCTATCCATCCAAACTGACTGAGTCTATCCATCCAAACTGACTGAGTCTATCCATCCAAACTGACTTAGTCTGTCCATCCAAACTGACTGAGTCTATCCATCCAAACTGACTGAGTCTATCCATCCAAACGGACTGAGTCTGTCCATGCAAACTGACTGAGTCTGTCCATACAAACTGACTGAGTCTATCCATCCAAACTGACTGAGTCTATCCATCCAAACTGACTGAGTCTGTCCATCCAAACTGACTGAGTCTATCCATCCAAACTGACTGAGTCTAACCATCCAAACTGACTGAGTCTATCCATCCAAACTGACTGAGTCTATCCATCCATCCGTCTCATCTATCCATCCAAACTGACTGAGTCTATCCATCCAAACTGACTGAGTCTATCCATCCATCCGTCTCATCTGTCCATCCAAACTGACTGAGTCTATCAATCCAAACTGACTTAGTCTATCCATCCAAGCTGACTGAGTCTATCCATCCATCCATCTCATCTATCCATCCAAACTGACTGAGTCTATCCATCCATCCATCTCATCTATCCATCCAAACTGACTGAGTCTATCCATCCATCCGTCTCATCTGTCCATCCAAACTGACTGAGTCTTTCCATCCAAACAGACTGAGCCTATCCATCCAAACTGACTGAGTCTATCCATCCAAACTGACTGAGACTATCCATCCATCCATCTCATCTATCCATCCAAACTGACTGAGTCTATCCATCCAAACTGACTGAGTCTATCCATCCAAACTGACTGAGTCTATCCATCCATCCGTCTCATCTATCCATCCAAACTGACTGAGTATATCCATCCAAACTGACTGAGACTGTCCTTCCAAACTGACTGAGTCTGTCCATCCAAACTGACTGAGTCTATCCATCCAAACTAACTGAGTCTATCCATCCAACCTGACTGAGTCTATCCATCCATCCGTCTCATCTATCCATCCAAACTGACATAGTCTATCCATCCATCCATCTCATCTATCCATCCAAACTGACTGAGTCTATCCATCCAAACTGACTGAGTCTATCCATCCAAACTAACTGAGTCTATCCATCCAACCTGACTGAGTAAATCCATCCATCCGTCTCATCTATCCATCCAAACTGACTGAGTCTATCCATCCAAACTGACTGAGTCTATCCATCCATCCGTCTCATCTGTCCATCCAAACTGACTGAGTCTATCCATCCAAACTGAATGAGTCTATCCATCCAAACTGACTGAGTATATCCATCCAAACTGACTGAGTCTATCCATCCATCCGTCTCATCTATCCATCCAAACTGACTGAGTCTGTCAATCCAAACTCACTGAGTCTATCTATCCATCCGTCTCATCTATCCATCCAAACTGACTGAGTCTATCCATCCAAACTGACTGAGCCTATCCATCCATCCGTCTCATCTATCCATCCAAACTGACTGAGTCTATCCATCCAAACTGACTGAGTCTGTCCTTCCAAACTGACTGAGTCTGTCCATCCAAACTGACTGAGTCTATCCATCCAAACTAACTGAGTCTATCCATCCAAACTGACTGAGTCAATCCATCCATCCGTCTCATCTGTCCATCCAAACTGACTGAGTCTATCCATCCAAACTGACTGAGTCTATCCATCCAAACTGACTGAGTCTACCGATCCATCCATCCATCCATCCATCCATCTCATCTATCCATCCAAACTGACTGAGTCTATCCATCCAAACTGACTGAGTCTATCCATCCAAACTGACTTAGTCTGTCCATCCAAACTGACTGAGTCTATCCATCCAAACTGACTGAGTCTATCCATCCAAACTGACTGAGCCTATCCATCCATCCGTCTCATCTATCCATCCAAACTGACTGAGTCTATCCATCCAAACTGACTGAGTCTGTCCTTCCAAACTGACTGAGTCTGTCCATCCAAACTGACTGAGTCTATCCATCCAAACTAACTGAGTCTATCCATCCAAACTGACTGAGTCAATCCATCCATCCGTCTCATCTATCCATCCAAACTGACTGAGTCTATCCATCCAAACTGACTGAGTCTATCCATCCATCCGTCTCATCTGTCCATCCAAACTGACTGAGTCTATCCATCCAAACTGACTGAGTCTATCCATCCAAACTGACTGAGTCTATCCATCCATCCATCTCATCTATCCATCCAAACTGACTGAGTCTATCCATCCAAAATGACTGAGTGTATCCATCCAAACTGACTGAGTCTATCCATCCATCCGTCTCATCTATCCATCCAAACTGACTGAGTCTATCCATCCAAACTGACTGAGTCTATCCATCCATCCGTCTCATCTATCCATCCAAACTGACTGAGTCTATCCATCCAAACTGACTGAGTCTGTCCATCCAAACTGACTGAGTCTATCCATCCATCCGTCTCATCTGTCCATCCAAACTGACTGAGTCTATCCATCCAAACTGACTGAGTCTATCCATCCAAACTGACTGAGTCTATCGATCCATCCATCCATCCATCCATCCATCCATCTCATCTATCCATCCAAACTGACTGAGTCTATCCATCCAAACTGACTGAGTCTATCCATCCAAACTGACTTAGTCTGTCCATCCAAACTGACTGAGTCTATCCATCCAAACTGACTGAGTCTATCCATCCAAACGGACTGAGTCTGTCCATGCAAACTGACTGAGTCTGTCCATACAAACTGACTGAGTCTATCCATCCAAACTGACTGAGTCTATCCATCCAAACTGACTGAGTCTGTCCATCCAAACTGACTGAGTCTATCCATCCAAACTGACTGAGTCTAACCATCCAAACTGACTGAGTCTATCCATCCAAACTGACTGAGTCTGTCCTTCCAAACTGACTGAGTCTGTCCATCCAAACTGACTGAGTCTATCCATCCAAACTAACTGAGTCTATCCATCCAAACTGACTGAGTCAATCCATCCATCCGTCTCATCTATCCATCCAAACTGACTGAGTCTATACATCCAAACTGACTGAGTCTATCCATCCATCCGTCTCATCTGTCCATCCAAAATGACTGAGTCTATCCATCCAAACTGACTGAGTCTATCCATCCAAACTGACTGAGTCTATCCATCCATCCATCTCATCTATCCATCCAAACTGACTGAGTCTATCCATCCAAAATGACTGAGTGTATCCATCCAAACTGACTGAGTCTATCCATCCATCCGTCTCATCTATCCATCCAAACCGACTGAGTCTATCCATCCAAACTGACTGAGTCTATCCATCCATCCGTCTCATCTATCCATCCAAACTGACTGAGTCTATCCATCCAAACTGACTGAGTCTGTCCATCCAAACTGACTGAGTCTATCCATCCATCCGTCTCATCTGTCCATCCAAACTGACTGAGTCTATCCATCCAAACTGACTGAGTCTATCCATCCAAACTGACTGAGTCTATCGATCCATCCATCCATCCATCCATCCATCCATCCATCTCATCTATCCATCCAAACTGACTGAGTCTATCCATCCAAACTGACTGAGTCTATCCATCCAAACTGACTTAGTCTGTCCATCCAAACTGACTGAGTCTATCCATCCAAACTGACTGAGTCTATCCATCCAAACTGACTGAGCCTATCCATCCATCCGTCTCATCTATCCATCCAAACTGACTGAGTCTATCCATCCAAACTGACTGAGTCTATCCATCCAAACTGACTGAGTCTATCCATCCAAACGGACTGAGTCTGTCCATGCAAACTGACTGAGTCTGTCCATACAAACTGACTGAGTCTATCCATCCAAACTGACTGAGTCTATCCATCCAAACTGACTGAGTCTGTCCATCCAAACTGACTGAGTCTATCCATCCAAACTGACTGAGTCTAACCATCCAAACTGACTGAGTCTATCCATCCAAACTGACTGAGTCTATCCATCCATCCGTCTCATCTATCCATCCAAACTGACTGAGTCTATCCATCCAAACTGACTGAGTCTATCCATCCATCCGTCTCATCTATCCATCCAAACTGACTGAGTCTGTCCATCCAAACTCACTGAGTCTATCTATCCATCCGTCTCATCTATCCATCCAAACTGACTGAGTCTATCCATCCAAACTGACTGAGTCTGTCCATCCAAACTGACTGAGCCTATCCATCCATCCGTCTCATCTATCCATCCAAACTGACTGAGTCTATCCATCCAAACTGACTGAGTCTGTCCTTCCAAACTGACTGAGTCTGTCCATCCAAACTGACTGAGTCTATCCATCCAAACTAACTGAGTCTATCCATCCAAACTGACTGAGTCAATCCATCCATCCGTCTCATCTATCCATCCAAACTGACTGAGTCTATACATCCAAACTGACTGAGTCTATCCATCCATCCGTCTCATCTGTCCATCCAAACTGACTGAGTCTATCCATCCAAACTGACTGAGTCTATCCATCCAAACTGACTGAGTCTATCCATCCATCCATCTCATCTATGCATCCAAACTGACTGAGTCTATCCATCCAAAATGACTGAGTGTATCCATCCAAACTGACTGAGTCTATCCATCCATCCGTCTCATCTATCCATCCAAACCGACTGAGTCTATCCATCCAAACTGACTGAGTCTATCCATCCATCCGTCTCATCTATCCATCCAAACTGACTGAGTCTATCCATCCAAACTGACTGAGTCTGTCCATCCAAACTGACTGAGTCTATCCATCCATCCGTCTCATCTGTCCATCCAAACTGACTGAGTCTATCCATCCAAACTGACTGAGTCTATCCATCCAAACTGACTGAGTCTATCGATCCATCCATCCATCCATCCATCCATCCATCCATCCATCCATCCATCCATCTCATCTATCCATCCAAACTGACTGAGTCTATCCATCCAAACTGACTGAGTCTATCCATCCAAACTGACTTAGTCTGTCCATCCAAACTGACTGAGTCTATCCATCCAAACTGACTGAGTCTATCCATCCAAACTGACTGAGCCTATCCATCCATCCGTCTCATCTATCCATCCAAACTGACTGAGTCTATCCATCCAAACTGACTGAGTCTATCCATCCAAACTGACTGAGTCTATCGATCCATCCATCCATCCATCCATCCATCCATCTCATCTATCCATCCAAACTGACTGAGTCTATCCATCCAAACTGACTGAGTCTATCCATCCAAACTGACTTAGTCTGTCCATCCAAACTGACTGAGTCTATCCATCCAAACTGACTGAGTCTATCCATCCAAACTGACTGAGCCTATCCATCCATCCGTCTCATCTATCCATCCAAACTGACTGAGTCTATCCATCCAAACTGACTGAGTCTATCCATCCAAACTGACTGAGTCTATCCATCCAAACTGACTGAGTCTGTCCATCCAAACTGACTGAGTCTATCCATCCATCCGTCTCATCTGTCCATCCAAACTGACTGAGTCTATCCATCCAAACTGACTGAGTCTATCCATCCAAACTGACTGAGTCTATCGATCCATCCATCCATCCATCCATCCATCCATCTCATCTATCCATCCAAACTGACTGAGTCTATCCATCCAAACTGACTGAGTCTATCCATCCAAACTGACTTAGTCTGTCCATCCAAACTGACTGAGTCTATCCATCCAAACTGACTGAGTCTATCCATCCAAACTGACTGAGTCTATCGATCCATCCATCCATCCATCCATCCATCCATCTCATCTATCCATCCAAACTGACTGAGTCTATCCATCCAAACTGACTGAGTCTGTCCTTCCAAACTGACTGAGTCTGTCCATCCAAACTGACTGAGTCTATCCATCCAAACTAACTGAGTCTATCCATCCAAACTGACTGAGTCAATCCATCCATCCGTCTCATCTATCCATCCAAACTGACTGAGTCTATACATCCAAACTGACTGAGTCTATCCATCCATCCGTCTCATCTGTCCATCCAAAATGACTGAGTCTATCCATCCAAACTGACTGAGTCTATCCATCCAAACTGACTGAGTCTATCCATCCATCCATCTCATCTATCCATCCAAACTGACTGAGTCTATCCATCCAAAATGACTGAGTGTATCCATCCAAACTGACTGAGTCTATCCATCCATCCGTCTCATCTATCCATCCAAACCGACTGAGTCTATCCATCCAAACTGACTGAGTCTATCCATCCATCCGTCTCATCTATCCATCCAAACTGACTGAGTCTATCCATCCAAACTGACTGAGTCTGTCCATCCAAACTGACAGAGTCTATCCATCCATCCGTCTCATCTGTCCATCCAAACTGACTGAGTCTATCCATCCAAACTGACTGAGTCTATCCATCCAAACTGACTGAGTCTATCGATCCATCCATCCATCCATCCATCCATCCATCCATCCATCCATCTCATCTATCCATCCAAACTGACTGAGTCTATCCATCCAAACTGACTGAGTCTATCCATCCAAACTGACTTAGTCTGTCCATCCAAACTGACTGAGTCTATCCATCCAAACTGACTGAGTCTATCCATCCAAACTGACTGAGCCTATCCATCCATCCGTCTCATCTATCCATCCAAACTGACTGAGTCTATCCATCCAAACTGACTGAGTCTATCCATCCAAACTGACTGAGTCTATCCATCCAAACGGACTGAGTCTGTCCATGCAAACTGACTGAGTCTGTCCATACAAACTGACTGAGTCTATCCATCCAAACTGACTGAGTCTATCCATCCAAACTGACTGAGTCTGTCCATCCAAACTGACTGAGTCTATCCATCCAAACTGACTGAGTCTAACCATCCAAACTGACTGAGTCTATCCATCCAAACTGACTGAGTCTATCCATCCATCCGTCTCATCTATCCATCCAAACTGACTGAGTCTATCCATCCAAACTGACTGAGTCTATCCATCCATCCGTCTCATCTATCCATCCAAACTGACTGAGTCTGTCCATCCAAACTCACTGAGTCTATCTATCCATCCGTCTCATCTATCCATCCAAACTGACTGAGTCTATCCATCCAAACTGACTGAGTCTGTCCATCCAAACTGACTGAGCCTATCCATCCATCCGTCTCATCTATCCATCCAAACTGACTGAGTCTATCCATCCAAACTGACTGAGTCTGTCCTTCCAAACTGACTGAGTCTGTCCATCCAAACTGACTGAGTCTATCCATCCAAACTAACTGAGTCTATCCATCCAAACTGACTGAGTCAATCCATCCATCCGTCTCATCTATCCATCCAAACTGACTGAGTCTATACATCCAAACTGACTGAGTCTATCCATCCATCCGTCTCATCTGTCCATCCAAACTGACTGAGTCTATCCATCCAAACTGACTGAGTCTATCCATCCAAACTGACTGAGTCTATCCATCCATCCATCTCATCTATGCATCCAAACTGACTGAGTCTATCCATCCAAAATGACTGAGTGTATCCATCCAAACTGACTGAGTCTATCCATCCATCCGTCTCATCTATCCATCCAAACCGACTGAGTCTATCCATCCAAACTGACTGAGTCTATCCATCCATCCGTCTCATCTATCCATCCAAACTGACTGAGTCTATCCATCCAAACTGACTGAGTCTGTCCATCCAAACTGACTGAGTCTATCCATCCATCCGTCTCATCTGTCCATCCAAACTGACTGAGTCTATCCATCCAAACTGACTGAGTCTATCCATCCAAACTGACTGAGTCTATCGATCCATCCATCCATCCATCCATCCATCCATCCATCCATCCATCTCATCTATCCATCCAAACTGACTGAGTCTATCCATCCAAACTGACTGAGTCTATCCATCCAAACTGACTTAGTCTGTCCATCCAAACTGACTGAGTCTATCCATCCAAACTGACTGAGTCTATCCATCCAAACTGACTGAGCCTATCCATCCATCCGTCTCATCTATCCATCCAAACTGACTGAGTCTATCCATCCAAACTGACTGAGTCTGTCCTTCCAAACTGACTGAGTCTGTCCATCCAAACTGACTGAGTCTATCCATCCAAACTAACTGAGTCTATCCATCCAAACTGACTGAGTCAATCCATCCATCCGTCTCATCTATCCATCCAAACTGACTGAGTCTATCCATCCAAACTGACTGAGTCTATCCATCCATCCGTCTCATCTGTCCATCCAAACTGACTGAGTCTATCCATCCAAACTGACTGAGTCTATCCATCCAAACTGACTGAGTCTATCCATCCATCCATCTCATCTATCCATCCAAACTGACTGAGTCTATCCATCCAAAATGACTGAGTGTATCCATCCAAACTGACTGAGTCTATCCATCCATCCGTCTCATCTATCCATCCAAACTGACTGAGTCTATCCATCCAAACTGACTGAGTCTATCCATCCATCCGTCTCATCTATCCATCCAAACTGACTGAGTCTATCCATCCAAACTGACTGAGTCTGTCCATCCAAACTGACTGAGTCTATCCATCCATCCGTCTCATCTGTCCATCCAAACTGACTGAGTCTATCCATCCAAACTGACTGAGTCTATCCATCCAAACTGACTGAGTCTATCGATCCATCCATCCATCCATCCATCCATCCATCTCATCTATCCATCCAAACTGACTGAGTCTATCCATCCAAACTGACTGAGTCTATCCATCCAAACTGACTTAGTCTGTCCATCCAAACTGACTGAGTCTATCCATCCAAACTGACTGAGTCTATCCATCCAAACGGACTGAGCCTATCCATCCATCCGTCTCATCTATCCATCCAAACTGACTGAGTCTATCCATCCAAACTGACTGAGTCTGTCCTTCCAAACTGACTGAGTCTGTCCATCCAAACTGACTGAGTCTATCCATCCAAACTAACTGAGTCTATCCATCCAAACTGACTGAGTCAATCCATCCATCCGTCTCATCTATCCATCCAAACTGACTGAGTCTATCCATCCAAACTGACTGAGTCTATCCATCCATCCGTCTCATCTGTCCATCCAAACTGACTGAGTCTATCCATCCAAACTGACTGAGTCTATCCATCCAAACTGACTGAGTCTATCCATCCATCCATCTCATCTATCCATCCAAACTGACTGAGTCTATCCATCCAAAATGACTGAGTGTATCCATCCAAACTGACTGAGTCTATCCATCCATCCGTCTCATCTATCCATCCAAACTGACTGAGTCTATCCATCCAAACTGACTGAGTCTATCCATCCATCCGTCTCATCTATCCATCCAAACTGACTGAGTCTATCCATCCAAACTGACTGAGTCTGTCCATCCAAACTGACTGAGTCTATCCATCCATCCGTCTCATCTGTCCATCCAAACTGACTGAGTCTATCCATCCAAACTGACTGAGTCTATCCATCCAAACTGACTGAGTCTATCGATCCATCCATCCATCCATCCATCCATCCATCTCATCTATCCATCCAAACTGACTGAGTCTATCCATCCAAACTGACTGAGTCTATCCATCCAAACTGACTTAGTCTGTCCATCCAAACTGACTGAGTCTATCCATCCAAACTGACTGAGTCTATCCATCCAAACGGACTGAGTCTGTCCATGCAAACTGACTGAGTCTGTCCATACAAACTGACTGAGTCTATCCATCCAAACTGACTGAGTCTATCCATCCAAACTGACTGAGTCTGTCCATCCAAACTAACTGAGTCTATCCATCCAAACTGACTGAGTCTAACCATCCAAACTGACTGAGTCTATCCATCCAAACTGACTGAGTCTGTCCTTCCAAACTGACTGAGTCTGTCCATCCAAACTGACTGAGTCTATCCATCCAAACTAACTGAGTCTATCCATCCAAACTGACTGAGTCAATCCATCCATCCGTCTCATCTATCCATCCAAACTGACTGAGTCTATACATCCAAACTGACTGAGTCTATCCATCCATCCGTCTCATCTGTCCATCCAAAATGACTGAGTCTATCCATCCAAACTGACTGAGTCTATCCATCCAAACTGACTGAGTCTATCCATCCATCCATCTCATCTATCCATCCAAACTGACTGAGTCTATCCATCCAAAATGACTGAGTGTATCCATCCAAACTGACTGAGTCTATCCATCCATCCGTCTCATCTATCCATCCAAACCGACTGAGTCTATCCATCCAAACTGACTGAGTCTATCCATCCATCCGTCTCATCTATCCATCCAAACTGACTGAGTCTATCCATCCAAACTGACTGAGTCTGTCCATCCAAACTGACTGAGTCTATCCATCCATCCGTCTCATCTGTCCATCCAAACTGACTGAGTCTATCCATCCAAACTGACTGAGTCTATCCATCCAAACTGACTGAGTCTATCGATCCATCCATCCATCCATCCATCCATCCATCTCATCTATCCATCCAAACTGACTGAGTCTATCCATCCAAACTGACTGAGTCTATCCATCCAAACTGACTTAGTCTGTCCATCCAAACTGACTGAGTCTATCCATCCAAACTGACTGAGTCTATCCATCCAAACTGACTGAGCCTATCCATCCATCCGTCTCATCTATCCATCCAAACTGACTGAGTCTATCCATCCAAACTGACTGAGTCTATCCATCCAAACTGACTGAGTCTATCCATCCAAACGGACTGAGTCTGTCCATGCAAACTGACTGAGTCTGTCCATACAAACTGACTGAGTCTATCCATCCAAACTGACTGAGTCTATCCATCCAAACTGACTGAGTCTGTCCATCCAAACTGACTGAGTCTATCCATCCAAACTGACTGAGTCTAACCATCCAAACTGACTGAGTCTATCCATCCAAACTGACTGAGTCTATCCATCCATCTGTCTCATCTATCCATCCAAACTGACTGAGTCTATCCATCCAAACTGACTGAGTCTATCCATCCATCCGTCTCATCTATCCATCCAAACTGACTGAGTCTGTCCATCCAAACTCACTGAGTCTATCTATCCATCCGTCTCATCTATCCATCCAAACTGACTGAGTCTATCCATCCAAACTGACTGAGTCTGTCCATCCAAACTGACTGAGCCTATCCATCCATCCGTCTCATCTATCCATCCAAACTGACTGAGTCTATCCATCCAAACTGACTGAGTCTGTCCTTCCAAACTGACTGAGTCTGTCCATCCAAACTGACTGAGTCTATCCATCCAAACTAACTGAGTCTATCCATCCAAACTGACTGAGTCAATCCATCCATCCGTCTCATCTATCCATCCAAACTGACTGAGTCTATACATCCAAACTGACTGAGTCTATCCATCCATCCGTCTCATCTGTCCATCCAAACTGACTGAGTCTATCCATCCAAACTGACTGAGTCTATCCATCCAAACTGACTGAGTCTATCCATCCATCCATCTCATCTATGCATCCAAACTGACTGAGTCTATCCATCCAAAATGACTGAGTGTATCCATCCAAACTGACTGAGTCTATCCATCCATCCATCCATCCATCCATCCATCCATCTCATCTATCCATCCAAACTGACTGAGTCTATCCATCCAAACTGACTGAGTCTATCCATCCAAACTGACTTAGTCTGTCCATCCAAACTGACTGAGTCTATCCATCCAAACTGACTGAGTCTATCCATCCAAACGGACTGAGTCTGTCCATGCAAACTGACTGAGTCTGTCCATACAAACTGACTGAGTCTATCCATCCAAACTGACTGAGTCTATCCATCCAAACTGACTGAGTCTGTCCATCCAAACTGACTGAGTCTATCCATCCAAACTGACTGAGTCTAACCATCCAAACTGACTGAGTCTATCCATCCAAACTGACTGAGTCTGTCCTTCCAAACTGACTGAGTCTGTCCATCCAAACTGACTGAGTCTATCCATCCAAACTAACTGAGTCTATCCATCCAAACTGACTGAGTCAATCCATCCATCCGTCTCATCTATCCATCCAAACTGACTGAGTCTATACATCCAAACTGACTGAGTCTATCCATCCATCCGTCTCATCTGTCCATCCAAAATGACTGAGTCTATCCATCCAAACTGACTGAGTCTATCCATCCAAACTGACTGAGTCTATCCATCCATCCATCTCATCTATCCATCCAAACTGACTGAGTCTATCCATCCAAAATGACTGAGTGTATCCATCCAAACTGACTGAGTCTATCCATCCATCCGTCTCATCTATCCATCCAAACCGACTGAGTCTATCCATCCAAACTGACTGAGTCTATCCATCCATCCGTCTCATCTATCCATCCAAACTGACTGAGTCTATCCATCCAAACTGACTGAGTCTGTCCATCCAAACTGACTGAGTCTATCCATCCATCCGTCTCATCTGTCCATCCAAACTGACTGAGTCTATCCATCCAAACTGACTGAGTCTATCCATCCAAACTGACTGAGTCTATCGATCCATCCATCCATCCATCCATCCATCCATCTCATCTATCCATCCAAACTGACTGAGTCTATCCATCCAAACTGACTGAGTCTATCCATCCAAACTGACTTAGTCTGTCCATCCAAACTGACTGAGTCTATCCATCCAAACTGACTGAGTCTATCCATCCAAACTGACTGAGCCTATCCATCCATCCGTCTCATCTATCCATCCAAACTGACTGAGTCTATCCATCCAAACTGACTGAGTCTATCCATCCAAACTGACTGAGTCTATCCATCCAAACGGACTGAGTCTGTCCATGCAAACTGACTGAGTCTGTCCATACAAACTGACTGAGTCTATCCATCCAAACTGACTGAGTCTATCCATCCAAACTGACTGAGTCTGTCCATCCAAACTGACTGAGTCTATCCATCCAAACTGACTGAGTCTAACCATCCAAACTGACTGAGTCTATCCATCCAAACTGACTGAGTCTATCCATCCATCCGTCTCATCTATCCATCCAAACTGACTGAGTCTATCCATCCAAACTGACTGAGTCTATCCATCCATCCGTCTCATCTATCCATCCAAACTGACTGAGTCTGTCCATCCAAACTCACTGAGTCTATCTATCCATCCGTCTCATCTATCCATCCAAACTGACTGAGTCTATCCATCCAAACTGACTGAGTCTGTCCATCCAAACTGACTGAGCCTATCCATCCATCCGTCTCATCTATCCATCCAAACTGACTGAGTCTATCCATCCAAACTGACTGAGTCTGTCCTTCCAAACTGACTGAGTCTGTCCATCCAAACTGACTGAGTCTATCCATCCAAACTAACTGAGTCTATCCATCCAAACTGACTGAGTCAATCCATCCATCCGTCTCATCTATCCATCCAAACTGACTGAGTCTATACATCCAAACTGACTGAGTCTATCCATCCATCCGTCTCATCTGTCCATCCAAACTGACTGAGTCTATCCATCCAAACTGACTGAGTCTATCCATCCAAACTGACTGAGTCTATCCATCCATCCATCTCATCTATGCATCCAAACTGACTGAGTCTATCCATCCAAAATGACTGAGTGTATCCATCCAAACTGACTGAGTCTATCCATCCATCCGTCTCATCTATCCATCCAAACCGACTGAGTCTATCCATCCAAACTGACTGAGTCTATCCATCCATCCGTCTCATCTATCCATCCAAACTGACTGAGTCTATCCATCCAAACTGACTGAGTCTGTCCATCCAAACTGACTGAGTCTATCCATCCATCCGTCTCATCTGTCCATCCAAACTGACTGAGTCTATCCATCCAAACTGACTGAGTCTATCCATCCAAACTGACTGAGTCTATCGATCCATCCATCCATCCATCCATCCATCCATCCATCCATCCATCTCATCTATCCATCCAAACTGACTGAGTCTATCCATCCAAACTGACTGAGTCTATCCATCCAAACTGACTTAGTCTGTCCATCCAAACTGACTGAGTCTATCCATCCAAACTGACTGAGTCTATCCATCCAAACTGACTGAGCCTATCCATCCATCCGTCTCATCTATCCATCCAAACTGACTGAGTCTATCCATCCAAACTGACTGAGTCTATCCATCCAAACTGACTGAGTCTATCGATCCATCCATCCATCCATCCATCCATCCATCTCATCTATCCATCCAAACTGACTGAGTCTATCCATCCAAACTGACTGAGTCTATCCATCCAAACTGACTTAGTCTGTCCATCCAAACTGACTGAGTCTATCCATCCAAACTGACTGAGTCTATCCATCCAAACTGACTGAGCCTATCCATCCATCCGTCTCATCTATCCATCCAAACTGACTGAGTCTATCCATCCAAACTGACTGAGTCTATCCATCCAAACTGACTGAGTCTATCCATCCAAACTGACTGAGTCTGTCCATCCAAACTGACTGAGTCTATCCATCCATCCGTCTCATCTGTCCATCCAAACTGACTGAGTCTATCCATCCAAACTGACTGAGTCTATCCATCCAAACTGACTGAGTCTATCGATCCATCCATCCATCCATCCATCCATCCATCCATCTCATCTATCCATCCAAACTGACTGAGTCTATCCATCCAAACTGACTGAGTCTATCCATCCAAACTGACTTAGTCTGTCCATCCAAACTGACTGAGTCTATCCATCCAAACTGACTGAGTCTATCCATCCAAACTGACTGAGTCTATCGATCCATCCATCCATCCATCCATCCATCCATCTCATCTATCCATCCAAACTGACTGAGTCTATCCATCCAAACTGACTGAGTCTGTCCTTCCAAACTGACTGAGTCTGTCC
>NW_026611455.1:2500-15000 GCF_029633865.1 Lampris incognitus
AAGAATCACCTGCACTTAGCTGCCCCACTAGTTCCACTAAAGTTGAATTTGAGTTGTGTGCTATCTTCGCCTGCAGTGCCCTTCAGTTTGACAAAATACGTAAATAATGTTCTTTTTATCTTCTGCAGCTCAATTGCGACATGTTTGTGCGCTGGCCACTGGAAGGTCATAAAAAACAAGGTACAGTAGTACTCAAGGCTTTTTCAAATGTTCAATCCTTGTGTGGTATTAGGTCATATTACCATATCTACTTTTTCATTTTCCAGGACATTGCAGGCCAGACTGACACCGGTGACTGTGGCGTTTTCATGATCATGGTCGGTTATGACTATGGGGCGGTTGTTTTAGTTTGGGTGCTATGTTCTGATCTCTGACTCACCTATTGGCATAACTTGTATTAATTGAAATATTCATATCTGTCTAGTGATTTTGTGTGTGTGTGTGTGTGTGTGTGTGTGTAGACCAAAATACAAAAATGTGCTTGTAGAAGTGTTCTTTTCTGACTTGCATCTGTATTTTACAGTACGCTCTTTATATGGCATTGGGGTGGTCGTTTGACTTCAACCGGGCAAAGAACTTTGCTTTTTACTTTCTAGCTATGGCATAAATTTGAACTGTATTTTTGAAATTCTGTTTTATTTTATTTTTTGCCTGTATCTTAGCGGGACATTCCATGGTTGAGAAGGTGGTGGTGCCATGTAATTTTAGAAAACCTGACACTTTCTACAAGGTATGCACTCACTACTCACACTTCAATTAAATGATGTCATGAACAGTCAGCCTATTTCTTTCTTGACTTCAGTCAACTCTTTCTTTCTCGACTTCGACCAGCTCTGCCTCAGACATGCCTCCAGATCAAGACCAGGACCAGATGGATTGGAGAGTGGAAGAGGAGTGGGAAGAGGAAGAGGCGGTGGAAGAGGAAGAGGCGGTGGAAATAATTGAATAACCTCTGTCACCGTGTGTGTGTGTGTGTGTCTGATGTTGTGTAATCTGTTGGAGTTTTGAAATGTTTAAATAATGTTTAAATTATGTTCGGTATTTCATTTATTTATTTTAAATGTTCAATTTATTTATTTTAAAAATGTTCAATTGTGTGTGTGTTTGTTTGTTCCAATACATTGTTGTTCCTAACACTTGTCTAATGTCTTTGATTGTCACTCTGTGACCAAGTATAATATTTGGTAGGTTGTAAATGATTTTAACAGTGTTGATTGCACTGACGGTTTCCCCACACATTAAGGCTACAATTGGAACTTATTGGTACTGTGCCATAAGCTTTAGGTAGCACAATACACAGTGCTCCATATATATTGTAGCACTATAATAAAGTGCTATAATAATATGCTATAATAAAGGTCTTCCTTGGGGGCAGCACAAAGGCCGAGCATGACCCACGGGAGGCGATCAACCCAGTTGCTGTCCGTGAAGCTGGCACGAAGAGCGGCCTTCATAGACCGATGAAACCGCTCACAAAGTCCGTTGCCCTGTGGGTTGTACGATGTGGTGCGGTGGAGCTTCATCCCCTGCCCCTCCGTGACTGCAGTCCAGAGCTCCGACGTGAACTGCGGACCCCTGTCAGAGGTGAGGTCAGTCGGCGTGCCAAAACGGGCCACCCAGGACCCGATGAACGCCCGGGCCACTTCAGTAGACGTGGTCGATGACAGGGGAACAGCTTCCGGCCACCTGGTGGTCCTGTCCACCATGGTGAGACCCGTGGGAGGGGGGCAGGGGGCCCACCAGGTCCACATTCACATGGTCAAAACGCCTCTCGGGCACCAGGAATGGCACCGAGGGGGCTTTGGTATGACGGTGTACTTTGAAATGCTGGCACGCCACGCAGGAGTCAGCCCAGGCCTTGACGTCCTTCCTGAGGCTGGGCCAGACAAACCTGGCCCCCACCAGCTTAGTGGACGCCTTCATACCCGGGTGGGAAAGGCCATGGATAACGTCAAAAACACGGTGCCGTCAGCCGGTGGGCACCATGGGGTGGGGCTGGCCCGTGGAAATGTCACAGAGGAGCGTGGCGTTGGCGCTGTCAAACGCCACATCCTCCCACCGCAGCTCCGTAGTGGCCGTCCGATAGGACTGGATGTCCACGTCAGCGGCTGCAGTCATGGCAGCGTAATCGAGTCCCAAGTGAATGGACCCTGCCACTGCCCGGGAGGGGCAGTCAGCGACCAAGTTGTCCTTGCCAGCCACGTGCCGGATGTCCATGGTAAACTCCGAGATGGCAGAGAGCTGACGCTGTTGGCGCCCAGACCACGGCTCGGAGGTCTTGGCCATGGCAAAAGTCAGCAAAAATGGGCAGGGAAACAAATGCACGGGCAATACCCCAAAAGAGTAGGGGAGAAAGATGTAGACCAACATATGACCAACCAATGGCTCAAAACAGCTGGGCTGAAATCCCAAACAGAGGGCTTCATCATCGCTGCCCAAGACCAGCCATCAAGACCAGGCCATCAAGACCAGGCCATCAAGACCAGGCCATCAAGACCAGTTACTACCGGAGCAGAATCCTCCAAGATGGCACAGACCCAGCGTGCAGGATATGTGGTCCATTCCAGGAAACCATTGACCATATGGGGGCAGGGTGCCCTGAGCTGGCCAGAACTGAACACCTACAAAGACACAACAAGGCCGCCACATACCTGCACTGGAACATCTGCAAAGAATTCAACACCAACACAAAAGAAAAACGGTACGAGCACGAGCCCCAAACAGCAACAGAGAAAGACCACATCACAATCTTATGGGACATGCCAGTACAGACAGATCGTGAGATAAAGGCCAACAGACCAGACATCATCACCAAGAACAAGAAAGAAACAAGCTGCCTACTCATTGACACGCCCATCCTGACTGAAAGGAGCACCTCAGTAAAAGTAACTGAAAAACTGTCCAAATATAAAGACCTTGAAATCCAGACTGAACAAATGTGGGGAATGAAAACCACAACAGTACCAGTAGTGACAGGAGCCCTGGGACTTGTAAAAACCACAACAGTACCAGTAGTGACAGGAGCTGTGGGACTTGTAAAAACCACAACAGTACCAGTAGTGATAGGAGCCCTGGGACTTGTAAAAACCATAACAGTACCAGTAGTGTTAGGAGCCTGGGACTTGTAAAAATCACAACAGTACCAGTAGTGATAGGAGCCCTGGGACTTGTAAAAACCACAACAGTACCAGTAGTGATAGGAGCCCTGGGACTTGTAAAAACCACAACAATACCAATAGTGATAGGAGCCCTGGGACTTGTAAAAACCGCAACAATACCAGTAGTGATAGGAGCCCTGGGACTTGTAAAAACCACAACAGTACCAGTAGTGATAGGAGCCCTGGGACTTGTAAAAACCACAACAGTACCAGTAGTGATAGGAGCCTGGGACTTGTAAAAACCGCAACAATACCAGTAGTGATAGGAGCCCTGGGACTTGTAAAAACCACAACAGTACCAGTAGTGATAGGAGCCCTGGGACTTGTAAAAACCACAACAGTACCAGTAGTGACAGGAGCTGTGGGACTTGTAAAAACCACAACAGTACCAGTAGTGATAGGAGCCCTGGGACTTGTAAAAACCATAACAGTACCAGTAGTGTTAGGAGCCTGGGACTTGTAAAAATCACAACAGTACCAGTAGTGATAGGAGCCCTGGGACTTGTAAAAACCACAACAGTACCAGTAGTGATAGGAGCCCTGGGACTTGTAAAAACCACAACAATACCAATAGTGATAGGAGCCCTGGGACTTGTAAAAACCGCAACAATACCAGTAGTGATAGGAGCCCTGGGACTTGTAAAAACCACAACAGTACCAGTAGTGATAGGAGCCCTGGGACTTGTAAAAACCACAACAGTACCAGTAGTGATAGGAGCCTGGGACTTGTAAAAACCGCAACAATACCAGTAGTGATAGGAGCCCTGGGACTTGTAAAAACCACAACAGTACCAGTAGTGATAGGAGCCCTGGGACTTGTAAAAACCACAACAGTACCAGTAGTGATAGGAGCCCTGGGACTTGTAAAAACCACAACAGTACCAGTAGTGATAGGAGCCCTGGGACTTGTAAAAACCACAACAGTACCAGTAGTGATAGGAGCCCTGGGACTTGTAAAAATCACAACAGTACCAGTAGTGTTAGGAGCCTGGGACTTGTAAAAATCACAACAGTACCAGTAGTGATAGGAGCCCTGGGACTTGTAAAAACCACAACAGTACCAGTAGTGATAGGAGCCCTGGGACTTGTAAAAACCACAACAGTACCAGTAGTGATAGGAGCCTGGGACTTGTAAAAACCGCAACAATACCAGTAGTGATAGGAGCCCTGGGACTTGTAAAAACCACAACAGTACCAGTAGTGATAGGAGCCCTGGGACTTGTAAAAACCACAACAGTACCAGTAGTGATAGGAGCCCTGGGACTTGTAAAAACCACAACAATACCAGTAGTGATAGGAGCCCTGGGACTTGTAAAAACCACAACAGTACCAGTAGTGATAGGAGCCCTGGGACTTGTGAAAACCACAACAGTACCAGTAGTGATAGGAGCCTGGGACTTGTAAAAACCACAACAGTACCAGTAGTGATAGGAGCCCTGGGACTTATAAAAACCACAACAATACCAGTAGTGATAGGAGCCCTGGGACTTGTAAAAACCACAACAGTACCAGTAGTGATAGGAGCCCTGGGACTTGTAAAAACCACAACAGTACCAGTAGTGATAGGAGCCCTGGGACTTGTAAAAACCACAACAGTGCCAGTAGTGACAGGAGCCTGGGACTTGTAAAAACCACAACAGTACCAGTAGTGATAGGAGCCCTGGGACTTGTAAAAACCACAACAATACTAGTAGTGATAGGAGCCTGGGACTTGTAAACAAAGGGATGGAGAAATACACCCAACGGATCCTGGGTAACATCAGAATACAAGAACTACAGAAGATGGCACTACTTGGACCATCTCATATCCTACGAAAGGCACTATCCATCAAATAGACTTCTACCTCATTCTAACCCTAGACCCAAGGAATGGACCCGGTTATTATGTTGTATTAAGGCATGACGTTAAAGGACATTTGTATAATAATAAAAATAATAATAGTAATAATACATTTCATTTGTGGGCGTCTTTCAGACCACTCAAGGACACCTTACAGAAGACAGTAAAAAACCAGCAGCTCTGTATCAGACAGCATAAAATAAAAACAAAGCAGGTAGACAATAAAAAGTTAACACAACAGATACATATAAAATCATCATCTGCACAAAACTCAATGAAGCGTGGATTCAGAAACTGGAATTGTTCAAACAGATTGTTGTGAGCCAAGTGAGCGTGTACCTGAGATGTGACTGTGCTTTCAAGTGTTTTAGAAAGAAATGGTGAATTTGAGATTGGGCAAAAATGATTCAAATTGTTGGGGTCTGCACCAGGTTTCTTGAGTATTGGAGTTATTGGAGCTGTTTTGAGAGATGGGGGAACAAGACCAGAGGTAAGGAAGGAATGTATGATATCAGTTATTAAAGAGGACAGAGAAGGTAGACAGGCTTTTACTAAATGAGTAGGGAGGGGGTCTGACTGACAGGTTTTGGATTTGCGAATAAGACCAGATATTTCAGCAACAGCTGGGAGTTTAAAACTAGATAGAGAAGAAGAGAGGGGAACATAGAAGGGTGATAAGATGAACTGTATGCAGTATTGTTTGATGAGGTCAATTGCTGATGAATATTTTCAATTTTGGCATTAAAAGAGGTCATGAAAGCATTACATTGAGCAACTGAATACAGGTGAGGTGTGAGTGTCTGGTGGCCATCAAACATTGTTTACTGTGGAAAACAGGGCTCTAGTGTTCCCTTCACCTGATCTAATCAAATTTGCATAATAAGACGATTTAGCAGTGGACTGAGCCTCCTTATAATGAAGTATGTGGTCATTACACATGTCTTTATGAACAACAAGGCCAGTTTTCATGTAAAGGCGTTCCAGGCGACGGCCTTTAGCTTTAAGCTGGCGTAGTGCAGGTGTAAACCAAGGGGCAGAGTGGGTAAAGGAAACAGACCGGGTTTTTAAAGGAGCAAGATCGTCTAAAAGACTATAACGGCCGCCATTATAATGAGAGACCAGTTCGTCTGGGGTGGATAAATGATCTTTGCTGGGGAGGTTATCAGTTCCACTAGTGAGAGCAGATAAATCAATATTCTTAGTATCACGGAACCAGATGGAGCGTGACACATGTGTTTTGGATACTGTTAAATTAACATGGCAAGACACTAACCTGTGGTCGGAAATGGGCAAATCAGATGCACTGCAGTTAAGAGGAGTTACACCAGAGCAGCAAATCAGATCAAGTATGTGTCCTGCGTAGGAAAATCAATATATTGCTGTAATTGCTGTCACGGGATTTGCAGGTGGACACAAACCCGGGAGGAACAGCTGGATTAACCTGTGAGAAGTCACTGGGTTGTTGCCACGTCTCAGTCAAGCACAGGAAATCAAACTTACGATCATTCAGTAGATCACGAAGTACGAGTCCCTTGGTGGTTAGCGAGCGGACGTTACATAACCCGATGGGGAGGGTTTTTTGTTTTCTCCGGGTTTGATGCTAGCCGACCTGGCTAGGTTAGCTAGTGCGCTGGGGTCAACGGTCCGCCGGGGCTTTCTCACAGCACGGGGACCGGAAGACCAGAAGGAACGGGTCGGCGTTACGTCATCGAAGTTGAAGCTCCGGCGGGAGCCACGGTGACTGTACTTCCGGGGAAAATGGCGAACGACGGTAGCCGGGGAGGCGAGGAACCCAGCAGCCAGGTAGAAAACACGCAGGATTGTCAGATAGAAATGAACGAATGAATGAATAATGTAGCTCGGCCGTACATTTGTGTTCATACGCGACAGACAGGAAAAAAAGCAAACAAACAAAATAAAAACAAGCAAACGTTTTGAAATTGTCAGCAGAATGAGCTACTGATCATTTGGCTAAAGGAACAAGAGAGACAACTACTACTACCACTACTACTATTACTACTACTACGACTACTACTACTACTACTACTACTACTACGACCACTACTACTACTACTACCACTACTACTATTACTACTACTACTACCACTACTACTACTACTATTACTACTACTACTACTACTACTTCCGGCTGCTCCCGTTAGGGGGCGCCACAGCGGATCATCCGTTTCCATCTCTTCCTGTCTTCTGCATCTTCCTCTGTCACACCAGCCACCCGCATGTCCTCCCTCACCACATCCATGAACCTCCTCTTTGGCCTTCCTCTTCTCCTCTTCCCTGGCAGCTCCATATTCAGCATCCGTCTCCCAGTATACCCAGCATCTCTCCTCCACACATGTCCAAGCCATCTCCATCTTGTCTCTTTTGCTTTGTCTCCAAACCGTCCAAGCTGAGCTGTCCCTCTAATATACTCGTTCCTAATCCTGTCCTTCTTCATCACTCCCAGTGAAACTCTTATCATCTTCACCTCTGCCACCTCCAGCTCCACCTCCTGTCTTTTCATCAGTGCCACTGTCTCCAAACCATACAACATAGCTGGTCTCACTACCATCTGGTAAACCTTCCCTTTAACTCTTGCTGATACCCTTCTGTCACACATCACTCCTGACACTCTTCTCCACCCACTCCACCCTGCCTGCACTCTCTTCTTCACCTCTCTACTTCACTCCCCGTTACTTTGGACAGTTGACCCCAAGTATTTAAACTCATATGCCTCCATCACCTCCACTCCTTGCATCCTCACCATTCCACTGTCCTCCCTCTCATTCATGCATAGGTATTCCGTCTTGCTCCTACTGGCTTTCATTCCTCTTCTTTCCCGTGCATACCTCCACCTCTCCAGGCTCTCCTCCACCTGCTCCCTTTAGGGAGTTGCTCCTTATCTGATGTGAGGGTGTAGGGACAGGATGTTGTGTTGCTGTAAAGCCCCCTGAGGCAAATTTGTAATTTGTGATAATGGGCTGTACAGATAAAATTGTCTTGTCTAGACTTCCTTTCTTTCTGTTTGGTAATATCCCCTCTTTGTTTCCTCTGTCTTTCCATTCTTCACCCATCTCTTTCTCTTCTCTATGTCTCTGTGTAAGCAAGAAGGAGAGAGCGAAGTAGAGACAGGGACAGAGAGACAGAGACGCGATGTTAAACATTTTTCTTCCCTCTTAATTGTTTTGACTTGTGCCATTGGCATCCCAATTAGGTCTCATTGATTTCCCACTGCTAAGTGCATTGATTTCTACATTTCTCATTGATCCTGGCTTCTAAATCCACCCACACGCACAGCGTCTCTCTCTGTCTCTCTCGCTCTCTGTCTCTCTCAATTCAATTCAATTCAATATGTGCTTTACTGGCATGACATATGTTTTGTACATATTGCCAAAGCATGTAAAACAACAACACAACACAACAATGATTATAATAACAGAAACAACAACAATGATGAGCTGTTCTCCCCCCCCCTCTCTCTCTCAATTCAATTCAATTCAGTTCAATTCAACGGGGCTTTATTGTTATGACCATATTCAGTTACAAAGTATTGCCAAAGCACAAGGTGGTACAAAACAGTACAGTACACTTTATAACATACAAACTATAATGGAAAAAAAGTTGCTGTATTGTTGAAAATAAACAAACAAACAACCAGTTTAACAATACATTTAATAGTGCAAACGTTAATTTGAAGTGAAGAACAAAAAATAGAAAAGGAAGAAACCTGTGTGTCTTCTCCTCTCCCAGTAGGATGGCTAGTTTGTCTTTTCCTCTCCCAGTAGGATGGCTAGTTTGTCTTCTCCTCTCCCCGTACGATGGCTAGATTGTCTTCTCCTCTCCCAGTAGGATGGCTAGTTTGCCTTCTCCTCTCCCAGTAGGATGGCTAGTTTGTCTTCTCCTCTCCCAGTAGGATGCTTAGTTTGTCTTTTCCTCTCCCAGTTGGATGGCTAGTTTGTCTTTTCCTCTCCCAGTAGGATGGCTAGTTTGTCTTTTCCTCTCCCAGTAGGATGGCTAGATTGTCTTCTCCTCTCCCAGTAGGATGGCTAGTTTGTCTTTTCCTCTCCCTGTAGGATGGCTAGTTTGTCTTCTCCTCTCCCAGTAGGATGGCTAGTTTGTCTTCTCCTCTCCCAGTAGGATGGCTAGTATGTCTTCTCCTCTCCCAGTAGGATGGCTAGTTTGTCTTCTCCTCTCCCAGTAGGATGGCTAGTTTGTCTTCTCCTCTCCCAGTAGGATGGCTAGTTTCTCTTCTCCTCTCCCAGTAGGATGGCTAGTTTGTCTTCTCCTCTCCCAGTGGGATGGCTAGTTTGTCTTCTCCTCTCCCAGTAGGATGGCTAGTTTCTCTTCTCCTCTCCCAGTAGGATGGCTAGTTTGTCTTCTCCTCTCCCAGTAGGATGGCTAGTTTGTCTTCTCCTCTCCCAGTAGGATGGCTAGTTTGTCTTCTCCTCTCCCAGTAGGATGGCTAGACTGTCTTCTCTCCCAGTAGGATGGCTAGTTTGTCTTCTCCTCTCCCAGTAAGATGACTAGGTTGTCTTCTCCTCTCCCAGTAGGATGGCTAGTTTGTCTTCTCCTCTCCCAGTAGGATGGCTAGTTTGTCTTTTCCTCTCCCAGTAGGATGGCTAGTTTGTCTTCTCCTCTCCCAGTAGGATGGCTAGTTTGTCTTGTCCTCTCCCAGTAGGATGGCTAATTTCTCTTCTCCTCTCCCAGTAGGATGGCTAGTTTGTCTTCTCCTCTCCCAGTAGGACGGCTAGTTTGTCTTCTCCTCTCCCAGTAGGATGGCTAGTTTGTCTTCTCCTCTCCCAGTAGGACGGCTAGTTTGTCTTCTCCTCTCCCAGTAGGATGGCTAGTTTGTCTTCTCCTCTCCCAGTAGGATGGTTAGTTTGTCTTTTCCTCACCCAGTTGGATGGCTAGTTTGTCTTCTCCTCTCCCAGTAGGATGACTAGTTTGTCTTTTCCTCTCCCAGTAGTATGGCTAGTTTGTCTTCTCCTCTCCCAGTAGGATGGCTAGTTTGTCTTTTCCTCTCCCAGTAGGATGGCTAGTTTGTCTTCTCCTCTCCCCGTAGGATGGCTAGTTTGTCTTCTCCTCTCCCAGTAGGATGGCTAGTTTGCCTTCTCCTCTCCCAGTAGGATGGCTAGTTTGTCTTCTCCTCTCCCAGTAGGATGGTTAGTTTGTCTTTTCCTCTCCCAGTTGGATGGCTAGTTTGTCTTTTCCTCTCCCAGTAGGATGGCTAGTTTGTCTTCTCCTCTCCCAGTAGGATGGCTAGTTTGTCTTCTCCTCTCCCAGTAGGATGGCTAGTTTGTCTTTTCCTCTCCCAGTAGGATGGCTAGTTTGTCTTCTCCTCTCCCAGTAGGATGGCTAGTTTGTCTTCTCCTCTCCCAGTAGGATGACTAGTTTGTCTTTTCCTCTCCCAGTAGGATGGCTAGTTTGTCTTCTCCTCTCCCAGTAGGATGGCTAGTTTGTCTTTTCCTCTCCCAGTAGGATGGCTAGTTTGTCTTCTCCTCTCCCAGTAGGATGGCTAGTTTGTCTTCTCCTCTCCCAGTAGGATGGCTAGTTTGTCTTCTCCTCTCCCAGTAGGATGGCTAGATTGTCTTCTCCTCTCCCAGTAGGATGGCTAGTTTGTCTTTTCCTCTCCCTGTAGGATGGCTAGTTTGTCTTCTCCTCTCCCAGTAGGATGGCTAGTTTGTCTTCTCCTCTCCCAGTAGGATGGCTAGTTTGTCTTCTCTTCTCCCAGTAGGATGGCTAGTTTGTCTTCTCCTCTCCCAGTAGGATGGTTAGTTTGTCTTTTCCTCTCCCAGTAGGATGGCTAGTTTGTCTTCTCCTCTCCCAGTAGGATGGCTAGTTTGTCTTCTCCTCTCCTAGTAGGATGGCTAGTTTGTCTTCTCCTCTCCCAGTAGGATGGCTAGTTTGTCTTCTCCTCTCCCAGTAGGATGGCTAGTTTGTCTTCTCCTCTCCCAGTAGGATGGCTAGTTTGTCTTCTCCTCTCCCAGTAGAATGGCTAGTTTGTCTTCTCCTCTCCCAGTAGGATTGGCTAGTTTGTCTTCTCCTCTCCCAGTAGGATGGCTAGATTGTCTTCTCTCCCAGTAGGATGGCTAGTTTGTCTTCTCCTCTCCCAGTAGGATGGTTAGTTTGTCTTTTCCTCTCCCAGTAGGATGGCTAGTTTGTTGATGTCAGGGAGGCTTCTGAAGTTTGGGTGGATGTGTTCAGTGTTTGGGTAGTAATGATTCTAATGTGGTTATACTTAGGACAGGTGATGATGAAGTGCAGCTCTGTCTCTACCTCTCTTCTGCTGGCAGCCATGTTTTTCTGTGTCGGCCTTTTTTCTACGGCCAGGCCATGCTCACTGAGTCTGTACTTCGTCAACACTGTTCTCAGTTTGGTATCAGTCACTGTGTGCAGATATTCTGCCACAGTGTACTGTCTTTTTAGGGCCAGATAGCATTGCATGTTATGTTGGTTTGTAGTTTGTGTGTCCCAATAAGTAATATAATTTAGTTCTTGTTGCATTATGAATTAATGGATTCTGATGTTCTGGTCCTGAGGTTGTGAAATGTTAGTGTTTGTTAGTGAACTGAACGTCAGGACCAGTTGAGTGAGGGACAGATTTGGGGTCACTGTTTTTTCAAACGTTGTCAGAATGTGATTGTCCTTTTCTGTATGTTGATCAGTAATGGATATAGGCCTAATTCTGCCCTGCATGCTTTGTTTGTTGTTCTCCTCTGGACGTGTAAGAGGTTCTTGCAGAACTCCGCATGCAGGGTCTCTCTTGGATGTTTGTCCCAGTTGCTAAATTCTTGATTTGTAATTGGACCCCACACTTCACTGCCATAGAGGGCAATTGGTTCGATTACTGATTGGAATATTTTCAGCCAGATTCTAGTTGGAATGTCTACAAACATGTGTCATTTTATGGCATAGAAAGCGCTGCGTGCTTTTTCTTTCAGTGCGTTCACTGCCAGGTTAACATTTCCTGTGTTGCTGATTTTTAGCCCTAAATAATTATAGCTCTGGGAATGTTCAATGTGGTTTCCTCCTAATGTGAATGTATATTTCATTCTCTGAGAGCTGGATCTTTTTTGAAAAATCATGATTTTGGTGTTTTCCATGTTTACCGTCAGGGCCCAGGTCTGGCAGTACTGCTCCAGCAGGTCCCGGTTCTGCTGTAAGCCCTGTGCAGTAGGAGACAGCAGAACCAGGTCGTCTACATAGAGCAGGAATTTGATCTCTGAGTCGTGTAGAGTGAGGCCGGGTGCTGCTGATTGGTGTAGAGTTTTTGCCAATTCGTTGATGTAAATGTTGAACAAAGCAGCATACCTGTCTCACTCCACGCTCCTGGGAAGCGCTGTCTGTCTCTCTCTCTCTCTTTCTCTGTATCTCTCTCTGTCTCTCTCTCTGTCTGTGTCTGTCTCTCCCTCTGTCTCTCTCTCCCTCTGTCTCTCTCTCCCTCTTTCTCTGTATCTCTGTCTGTCTCTGTCTCTCTCTCTGTCTGTGTCTCTCTCTCCCTCTGT
>NW_026611455.1:20000-28863 GCF_029633865.1 Lampris incognitus
TTTGGAGACAAAGCAAGAGAGACAAGACTGAGATGGTTTGAACATGTGTGGAGGAGAGATGCTGGGTATATGGGAGAAGGATGCTGAATATCGAGCTGTCAGGGAAGAGGAAAAGAGGAAGGCCAAAGAGGAGGTTTATGGAGGTGGTGAGGGAGGACATGCAGGTGGTTGGTGTGACAGAGGAAGATGCAGAAGACAGGAAGAAATGGAAACGGATGATCCACTGTGGCGCCCCCTAACGGGAGCAGCCGAAAGTAGTAGTAGATTTGATTCTATCTGGCATGATGGCTTATATCAGGAATAGGCAACATAGTCCAGAAAGGTCCGGTGTGGGTGCAGGTCTTTGTTCCAACCAAGGAGTTACACACCTGAGTCTACAAATCAAGGTCCTTAGCAAAGACTATTGGTTGATCTATAGAATCAGGTGTGTAACTGCTTGGTTGGAACAAAGACCTGTACCCACACCAGACCTTTCTGGACCATGTTGCCTATCCCTGGCTTATATTATAAAATCATCAAAGTGGCGGAGGGGGTAAAGTGTTTGACATAATCAAATCTATATATTTGGAAAATAAATGCGGAGTAAAACTTGGCGACAAATGAACAGAATACTTCACTCAAGGGCGAGGGGTGAGACAGGGCTGCAGTTTGAGTCCAACCCTGTTCAATATCTACATCACTGAGTTAGCAGTGTTACTGGAACAATCTGCAGCTCCTGGCCTCACCCTAAACAACACAGAAGTTAAATTCTAGCTCTATGCAGATGACCTGATGCTGCTGTCACCCACAGAACAGGGTCTACAGCAGCATCTGGATCTGCTAGAGAAATACTGTCAGAACTGGGCCCTGGCAGTAAACTTAAAAAAGACAAAAAATATGATCTTCCGGAAGAAGCCCAGGTGTCAGGAAAGTAGACACCTATGTACTCTAGGTAACACCACCCTAGATCACATGTTAAACCATGATGACCTGGGACTGAGGGTCAACGCCTCGAGAAGCTTTGGTCTGGCAGTGAATGCACTTAAAGAGAAAGTCCGGCGAGCTTTCTATGAAATAAAAAGAACATTCTATAAGACAGACATCCCAATTAAAATCTGGTCCAAAATCTTTGACAGTGTCCTCCTGCCCATTGCAGTATATGGAAGTGAAGTATGGGGTCCACTCAGTCAGCAGACTACACTAGATGGGACCAACATCCAATAGAAGCCCTGCATGCAGGATTCTGTCGAAGATTGCTCAACGTACAAAGGAAAACAGCAACAGATGCATGCAGGGCAGAATCAGGCCGTTTGCCATGGATAATAAATATCAGACCAGATCACTTAACTTCTGGAGGGAGGCACCTTAAACCAAGTCCCCCACCACACACTGCAGTTTACAGCAGTCCAGATCCAGGAGCTAAGATAGAGTCCCCTCAGCCAGCTGGTTGTGAAACTAACTGACCCGTAACCACTGACACAGATGAGTTTCAGACCAGCACTGCTGACCAACCACAGACTAGAGTAAACCACATCATCACACAATGCAACACCTCACATGTGCAACACTGAGACACACAAATCAAATGACAACACAAATGAGGATGTTATGGGGCCTAAACAGAGAAGACAAACTGGCTGACTGTCTGTCCACTGTCAGAGACAGTCAGCACAGACACATCCTGACCACGTACAGGCTCACTGACCACAGTCCAGCCACTGAAAAGGACAGACACACAACATCTTGGCTACCAAAAGAGCAAAGACTATGTGGCCACTGTACGGCAGGTGAGGTGGGGACAGAGATGCACTTCCTGCTAAATTGTGAGACATTCCAGAAGATAAGAGAGAAACACCAGGAGACATCTGAAAACCAGATTCCAGATGTTCTACTGCTGGATGAGAAAGAACAACGGCCACTTATTTTAGGGGAGGGTCAAAGGTCACACCTTGCAGCACAGTATGTGTCAGAATGCCACAGCCTAACAGTCAGTGAGTGACCAAAACACTGTCAGTTACTGTCAGTGGCTGTTCAAGTGCTGTTCTAGTATGTTTCTGCCAGATCTCTCTGTTCCTTTTTCTTTTTGTTCTTTTTTGTGGTTTGTTTGTTTATTTGTTTTTTGTGTGTAATTGTTTTGTTTTGGGGTTTTTTTGTACTCTGTTGACCTGTTTTGCTGTCACCTGCTTTGCTTTGGCAACATTTTAATTAATGCACAACAATCACCACACACAGTAAAAACAAAAGGATACACACCTTCCCCTGTTTTTTATTTTTTCAGAAATGAAGAAGCAGCACTTGGTTTTCTACAGTACACAGCACATCCCCATGTCCCCACATAGAAATAAATCCTTCCAAGTTTGAACTAAGTTTGAAAAACATGAACTCAGTTTTCAGCCGAGCAGCCACTAGACCCTGAACATGAGCTTGGCATCTGTGGACCCTGTGCCTTTCATTCTGTCCCGTCTGCTGAGCCACATGCTCATTTCCTCCTGACCTATCAGAACATTAACCCAGGTGACACGTCTGCACTGTGCTGCCGTGCACCTTGGACCAAAGACAAACAGGCTGTCTGCAAGACCCTCTCCTAAACCTCTGAGCCACCGCTGCAGGACAGAGAAAAGAGGGCCCCACCTGGGACATCTTAGCCATCAGTGCTGTAGGGTTTCCCCATCATTACAGAAAGAGCAGTGGCTCCCTGCCCTAGGATCAATGTGTGTCCCATGTCTGTTTGTAGCCACAGCCCCGCATACCACCCTCCACTGTAGATCCATGTACCTCCCTCCACTGTAGAACCATGTACCTCCCTCCACTGTAGAACCATGTACCTCCCTCCACTGTAGAACCATGTACCACCCTCCACTGTAGATCCATGTACCTCCCTCCACTGTAGATCCATGTATCTCCCTCCACTGTAGAACCATGTACCACCCTCCATTGTAGATCCATGTACCTCCGTCCACTGTAGAACCATGTACCACCCTCCACTGTAGATCCATGTACCTCCCTCCACTGTAGATCCATGTATCTCCCTCCACTGTAGATCCATGTACCACCCTCCACTGTAGATCCATTTACCTCCCTCCACTGTAGATCCATGTACCTCCCTCCACTGTAGATCCATGTATCTCCCTCCACTGTAGATCCATGTACCTCCCTCCACTGTAGATCCATGTACCTCCCTCCACTGTAGATCCATTTACCTCCCTCCACTGTAGATCCATGTACCTCCCTCCACTGTAGATCCATGTACCTCCCTCCACTGTAGAACCATGTACCACCCTCCACTGAAGAACCATGTACCACCCTCCACTGTAGAACCATGTACCTCCCTCCACTGTAGATCCATGTACCTCCCTCCGCTGTAGAACCATGTACCACCCTCCACTGTAGAACCATGTACCTCCCTCCGCTGTAGAACCATGTACCTCCCTCCACTGTAGATCCATGTACCACCCTCCACTGTAGAACCATGTACCACCCTCCACTGTAGAACCATGTACCTCCCTCCACTGTAGAACCATGTACCACCCTCCACTGTAGAACCATGTACCTCCCTCTACTGTAGATCCATGTACCTCCCTCCACTGTAGATCCATGTACCTCCCTCCACTGTAGAACCATGTACCACCCTCCACTGAAGAACCATGTACCACCCTACACTGCAGAACCATGTACCTCCCTCCACTGTAGATCCATGTACCTCCCTCCACTGTAGAACCATGTACCACCCTCCACTGTAGAACCATGTACCACCCTCCACTGTAGAACCATGTACCTCCCTCCACTGTAGATCCATGTACCACCCTCCACTGTAGATCCATGTACCACCCTCCACTGTAGAACCATGTACCTCCCTCCACTGTAGAACCATGTACCTCCCTCCACTGTAGAACCATGTACCACCCTCCACTGAAGAACCATGTACCTCCCTCCACTGAAGAACCATGTACCACCCTCCACTGTAGAACCATGTACCTCCCTCCACTGTAGAACCATGTACCTCCCTCCACTGTAGAACCATGTACCTCCCTCCACTGTAGAACCATGTACCTCCCTCCACTGTAGAACCATGTACCACCCTCCACTGAAGAACCATGTACCACCCTCCACTGTAGAACCATGTACCTCCCTCCACTGTAGATCCATGTACCACCCTCCACTGAAGAACCATGTACCACCCTCCACTGTAGAACCATGTACCTCCCTCCACTGTAGATCCATGTACCACCCTCCACTGTAGATCCATGTACCACCCTCCACTGTAGAACCATGTACCACCCTCCACTGTAGATCCATGTACCTCCCTCCACTGTAGATCCATGTATCACCCTCCACTGTAGATCCATGTACCTCCCTCCACTGTAGATCCATGTACCTCCCTCCACTGTAGAACCATGTACCTCCCTCCACTGTAGAACCATGTACCTCCCTCCACTGTAGAACCATGTACCTCCCTCCACTGTAGAACCATGTACCACCCTCCACTGAAGAACCATGTACCACCCTCCACTGTAGAACCATGTACCTCCCTCCACTGTAGATCCATGTACCACCCTCCACTGAAGAACCATGTACCACCCTCCACTGTAGAACCATGTACCTCCCTCCACTGTAGATCCATGTACCACCCTCCACTGTAGATCCATGTACCACCCTCCACTGTAGATCCATGTACCTCCCTCCACTGTAGATCCATGTACCACCCTCCACTGTAGATCCATGTACCTCCCTCCACTGTAGATCCATGTACCTCCCTCCACTGTAGATCCATGTACCACCCTCCACTGAAGAACCATGTACCACCCTCCACTGTAGAACCATGTACCTCCCTCCACTGTAGATCCATGTACCACCCTCCACTGTAGAACCATGTACCACCCTCCACTGTAGATCCATGTACCTCCCTCCACTGTAGAACCACAGTGCGTTTCTCAATGGGGGGTTTGTACAGGGACCTCCAGCTGCCCCTGGGGGATGAACCTGGTGCCAACCCACTCAACCACCTCGACTCCTGCACGCCGGCTAGTGATGTTCTGTTGAGAACCTTTACAGTGACTGCGTACAAGAGCTTCTGTGAGGTACTTAAGAAGTCATGTAGTTCTGGCGTTTTGAGAGAGAAGAGAGAGAAGAGGGAGAGGAGAGAGAAGAGAGAAGAAGGAGAGGAGAGGAAAGAGAGAGGAGAGAGATGAGATGAGAGGAGAGAGGAGAGAGATGAGAGGAGAGGGAGAGGAGTGAGGAAACAGGAGACAGAGGAGCGAGAGGAGACAGTGGAGAGAGAGAAGAGAGAGGAGAGAAGAGAGGAGACAGAGGAGAGAGAGGAGAGAGGAGAGAGAGAAAGGATAGAGAGAACAAGAGAGAGAGAGAGAGAGAGAGAAGGGGGAGGCGTGTGGAAAAAATAAATATTCCCAAAGAACAAAAATGTCAGGATATGGTAAAAGACTTGGAGAGGGCTGAGTTTTTTTTACTGAAATGAAAAAGCCCAGAGTGTGTGTGTGTGTGTGTGTGTGTGTGTGTGTGTGTGTGTGTGTGTGTGTGTGTGTGTGTGGTTTCTGTTCAATGTTGTGTTCAATGACCATCACACACAGATAATACCGCATCTCTTCTGTGTTTTTGTGTGCGCTTGCATATATGCGTGTGTAGGTGCACGTGGTTGTTTGTGTTAGTATTTGTGTGTTTAATCGGTCCCGTGTTACAGCAAGTAGCGCTTCTCATCTCTCTCTCTCTTTGTGTGTGTGTGTGTGTGTGTGTGTGTGTGTGTGTGTGTGTGTGTGTGTGTGGTATTGCGGAGGGGGGTGATATAATTGTAGGTTTGTATTGATTGGCTTCACTTGTTATTGATGAAGGGGAATTTAATTCAACCAACTCGTTTGTCAACATGACACCGCCATTTAACAATGAACTCTCTGTCTCTCTGTTACACACACACACATACACACACACACACACACACACACACACACATACATTCACAAACGTACACTCGCTTGCTGGTTGTCCATCGTATCGATGATGACCATCTTCCCCTATTTGTGAGTCCTTTGGTGGCTGAATAGTCCCATCCTGGATGCACAGTTGCGGTTGCAGACCGGGCATGTAAAAGTGGTGGTGGGGGGGGGGGCAGGGGTAGCTTTGCGAGCAGGCCTCTTCGCACACTTTGCTACACGGTGTTGTGTGTGCTGGTTTTCCATATACTTCACTCCCTCTGAGATGGGAGAGCACCAGGTGGTGCGGCAGGAGGCCAGTTCCTCCAGAGAAGAGGGGTTGATCTGGCATCTTTTCAGTGTGGTCTTCATTTGGTGTTTGAACCGCTTCTTCTGCCCACCAGCAGTGCATTGACCAAGGTGTAGGTGGCCGTAGAGGACTTTACGTGGGAATCATTGGCTGGGCATGTGAATGACACACCCAAGCCACCTGAGTTGAGGGTGGTTTAGGGTAGACTCCACGCTGCAGCTGCCTGCCCGCTCCAACACCTCTGTGTGTGGCAGTCTGTCCTCCCAAGTCATGCCGAGGATCTTCTGGAGACGTCTCACATGGAAGGCCTCCAGGCTTCTGAGATGGTGCTGTAGATGGTCCATGCCTCACATCCCTAGAGTAGTGTGGAGATGCACACTGCTCTGTAAACAAGCACTTTGGTGTGGAGACTGAGGTTGCTGTTGTGGAAAACCTTTCTCCTTAGACGGCCACAAGACGTTGAGGCTTGTTTGAGGCGGTGCTGGATCTCATCATCCATTGTGCAGGTGTCAGATAGCATGCTTCCCAGATATTTGAAAGCAGGAACAGTGGCCAGTTGTTGCCCTTCTGCTGTGTAGGTTGTTGGGTGGCTTGGGAGGCCGGCAGTCATCTGACAGCTTGGGTGTTGATAATCAGTCCCATTCTACTGTATGCGGTCAAACTGCCGACAGAGTGTTTTGTAGGGCTTCTGGTGTGTGGGTACCAGGGCACAATCGTCGGGATACTGTAGCTCAATAATGTTCTCAGGGCTCAACTTGGTGGTTGCCTGAAACCTCCTGATGTTGAATAGATTACCATCGAGCCTGAAGTCAATGGTGACTCTAGCCTGCTTCTCCATCCTCCTTCGTAACCGTGTTGTAACAGAGACTAAGAAGATATTGAACAGGACTGGGGCTAGCACACAGCCTTGTCTGACTCCAGTCTGTACAACAAAGGGCTCAGATCTGTGGTTCCCTACTACCACTCGGGCCATCATTACTGAGTGAAACTGTCCAAGGATGGTGAGAAACTTTGGTGGACATCCAAATTTCTTCAGGACTTGCCACAACAGGCCCCGGTTAACAGTATCAAATGCCTTTGAGAGGTCTATGAATGCTATGTATAAATCCTTGTGCTGTTCTCGGCATTTCTCCTGGAGTTGGCGTGTGACAAAGATCATGTCAACGGTTCCTCTATCCTTTCGGAAGCCACATTGTGACTCTGGTATGACCCGTTTGGCTATTGCAAGTGTTAGTCTGTGGCGCATGATCTTGGCTAGAACCTTTCCGATAATGGCCAGTAGTGAAATACCCCTACTGTTGGAGCAGATGGATTTGTCTCCTTTGTTTGTATAAATGGTCACACTGTTGGCGTCTTTCTACTGTTGGGGGGCACACTCGCGACTCCACACCTCAAGGATATAGCGATACAGTGTCCTCGTACAGAGGTAGCCCCCTTCCTTGAGGATTTCATCTGGAATGTTATCAGGTCCAGGGGTTTTGTTGTTTTTCAGGGTCTTGACTGCATGTAGGATTTCTTTGAAAGATGGTGGGAGGTCTAGGTCTTGCAACGTAGGCTGTTCAGGGAGCTCTGCCAGTACAGTTGAGTCCACTGGGGTGGGTTAGTTGAGCAGGGTGTTAAAATGCTCGGCTCACTGCTTCACTAACAGGGCCTGGTCCTTGATGAAAGTTGTTCCATCAGCAGACCTAATGGGTGTCAGGGAGCAGTTTCTGGGGCCATAGATGGCCTTAACTGCGTCATCAAAACCATGCATGTCATTCCTGTCTGCATGAGCCTGGATTTCGATGGCTTTCAAAATCCACCACTCATTTTGCAGATTCTGCAGAGTTGCTTGGGCCTCAGAGGGGAGGTCTTGACATTTTTTCTTGAGAGGTTGGGATAGTGGGTTGCTGAGGGCAGCACTGTGTACCTTATGCATGTTATCCAGGAGGGTGGAGATCGTTCCAACATTGTCATCAAACCAGTTCTGATGTTTCTTGGATTTGAAGCCAATGGATTGGGCTGCATTGTCAAAGAGGGTGGTGCTCAGGGAAGTCCACTTCTCATTCACCCCAGACTCTGAGTTAATCAGCTGTTCAATGTCAACTAACTTGTCGGCTAGAGAACGACGGAAGGTGTTTCGGGTGTCGCTGATGGAGAGTCTGGCGCAGTGGAGTGGTTTCTTTTTTGGCCTAGATTGGTGTCTCAAGAGTCGGACATGCACTCTGACTTTTGTCAAGATCATGCGATGGTCTGTGTTACGTATCTCGAATGAAGACCAGAGGCCAGTGTAGTGAAACCCAAAGGACAGTTAGACACAGAGCACCGAGATAACCCGAAGATGATTTTAATGCAGGACAATAAATAACACTGCCACAGGGATGATAACAGGGGAATCTCAGGTGGGGGTTGTTGAGACGATGTGCGTGCACCTGGCTACCAAAGTCCAAATCCGTAGAGTGAGGGGTTGTCCGAGGAAGTCAAGTCTGAAGGGAGGGGTCCAGGGAGAGAGATGCGGTGGGAAATTGCTGGAGAGGTCCGGAAAAACGTGAAGGTCGCTGGGGACGAGGAGTGAGGGAGATGCGGGGAGCCGATGGAGTCGTGGAGGGAGGGTCGCAGGGTTCAGTACGTTGAAGCATGGAGAGGCGTTCTGGGAGGCTTCTTGTAGAGAGCT
>NW_026611456.1:5000-28689 GCF_029633865.1 Lampris incognitus
CTGTACACTTATGTTCTAGGGATAACACACCATCAGCAGCCATAGTACTGAGCAGTTTCTGTGTATCTGAAATGCCGCCGAAAATATATGTCCACCCGTGATGTCATCCATGAATCACCAACTTTATTTTGGCATGTGGTGGTATTCACTACAACAACTGTGCATGGTATTATACAATCAAGCGTAGCCCATCAAAGGTAGCGGTAAACCAGGAAGTAGTCCTCAGAGTTGTTGTTTTCACATGATCTGAACAATTTTGGCAGCGTTTCAGAGACACACACAACTCTGTTATGACCGCGAACAGAGTTGTATCCCCACAACACATATGTTGAGATAATGTTGAAAAATCACGACTGTTTCCCTTTTAAGGCTTTAATGTGTCCTCCAATGAAATGGCATGTAAATTCTATCCTGTCTCATTGCTGAGACCCTAACCCTTGGTGACATCTGGACATATGGTAAGCATCGGTATATGTTTTACTGAATCCGTTCTTTGGTGACTCGTATCTTTTTCTTGAAGCTTTGTATTTGAGGCCGTACCTTGAAAATTAGACCTTTAATTTTGACCCATATACCACATGCCTGGTAATGTGAGCCTGTCTGAAACGGGGACAATGTCAAAAAACTTTCTTGGGTGGTACAAGGCCTTGGAGAGTGACCTTTAAATGTTGCTGACACATGGGATTGAGTAGTGTTGCATATGACCTGAAAACCCTATATTGCTGTGTTTTAACAGAGATTCAGCCCAATATAAACCTGGACGCAACATGTTTTAACTGTTGACAGAATGATAGATGGGTTTGAACGGAGTCAAAATCCAAATAGCCCTTTTCTCTGCATGTAAGAATAAGTAGCCTTGATGAAGTTGTGGGTGAAGATAATTCAGTTGAAGTCTTTGGGAAAACAGGAAACCTTCTCGCACCTCTTCTCTTGAGTTTTAATCCGTCACTTGCTCCTGAGTTTTGGGGAGATATACACGTTGGTTTGATTTCTCTGCAGCTGGTTATCGCCACTGACTCTTCAAGTTTTCGAGTTTTGCCTCAGCTTGTCTTGGCACCGCAGACCTAAATTTAATTTCTTATTATTGGTCATTTTGCTAAAGCACTCGGTCTGGGTAATCTAGTTTGTCATTGTGATCTACCTACACCTTAGCCTCGCGAGCCAGACAAATCTCTCAGATTTTCTCATTGTGAGATAACATATGGAGGCTCGCTGCATTTACAGCAGTTAGACGATGCGGTCCATCCAGAATTTGGCTGCACCAGTCAGCAATATCCTCAGTTTCCTTGCTGGTGACAAGCCAGCTGCAACTCAGGGAATGGTAAACAGTGTGAGAGACTTACTTCACAATTCTGATGTCCGTGAAGGTTTCTTGCCGCGTTTGTAAGGCCAGTGTTCATATTAAGGGCACACTTTTGCACACACAGATTATTTGCTTCTGCTATGGAGGGAAAATTGTTGCTGAAAGATGATCGACTTTGGGAGTAGTGGTTGGCTTTTGTGGCTAGCTTGTGTCACCAGCAATGAAACTAAGGTTGATGTCGATTGGTTCGCCAAATTTATGGGTGGGTCACCTTTTCTAAATGCAGTAGGTAAGCAGACATTATTTCACAATGTGAAAACCTGCAAGGTGTGAGTGGCTCACAAGGATACCTCCAACTTTGTCTCTGTGAGACAGTGTAGTTTTGATAGAGGTTGGTTTTGACCAGTGTCAAAGAGAATTACTGAAACCATAAGCGTGGAAGATATACCTGTGTAGGTGCAGTATTCATCAGCGATAAATGATCAGGCTCAGTGGCCCGTAGGCAGGTTCAGACAGCCTTTATTTAATGTTGGTCATATGCTGCATCCCAGGCAAGTCAAAAATTCGAAACATCCAACCTCCTATGAGAAAAAGTGCAATGGAACACCGTTCAGTATCATAGCTCCAACTTGTAAAGTCTGGCAAAATTCAACATCTTCAGTTTCACTAAGATGCCATTATGTGGGGGTCAGCCCTGTGTTCCCTCAGCCCCGTGGGTTAGCTATCGAATAGGTTAGCGATCGGTTCAGGTTAGGGTAAGGTAAGCGTTAAGTTACGGTTGGGTAGAGGTTGAGGTTAAGTCCGGTTAAGGTAATTTAGGTTAAGTTTAGGTAAGTTCAATGAAATCGGGTTGAGAGAAGATAGGGCTGAGGGAACACAGACACTCCCATTATGTGAAGTCACATGAACATGGCGGCATGTGGGGCAGAGAACACTATGAATGTTTAACAATCATCTTTAGGCAATTTTAAGTTATGCATGATTGACTCAAATTTCCTACATGGCATGATGATAAAAGCTGTTAAGAGACAGGTGTGTAATCACACAGGTAAATTACAGGATGTTAGCATTAGCTTTGTTAGCAACTTGATATCAATTAGCCGAATCATTTAGCCTGTACACGATAAGCCATTTACTCAAACTTTTCAAATTTGGGATTGGAACACTTTGTGGTCAGAAGTCGGAAACATCAAGTAGGAGCTTCCCACATCCAGCTTTGTCTGGAACACAGCAGTAAATCTGTCTCTCTTTCTCTGGCCATTATAGCAGCTGATTTTGTTCCTTTTGGTTTATGGACAGGGCACAGAATGTTGCCGCAAGTGTCATGAACTCATTAGAGAGCGGTACGTGGCTGTTTTCACTGTCTGTCCATTGTTACTCCTCTACTGATCACCCTTCTTGGATAATCCTTGCCTGTAGGCTGTTTTTTAAGACGCCGGAGCGAAGCATAGAGGAATGAGAACATAATGTTCATCCAAGTCTGAGCAACAAAGAACAGAACTCCTAGGATGAAGATGATGGATGAACTGCTGAAATATTGTCCTGTTCCGGATGTGGTTAAACTGGTGGCGAAGAAGTCGAATTAAGAGCAGATTCAGATTCATCTGCCAATCCCATATATTGAGACTTTATCCCCGTTGCTGGTGCAGAGAAGGATCGCTTACACAACAAAATGTATAACATTTATATTTACAACACAAAACTCAAAACATATTGAAAGAGATTGACACCTATGAAACAACTTGCAACAGGAAGCATGAACTCAATATGGAAAGTTTTAACTCATATATATATATATATATATACTATATATAAGTCCTTCAAAACAGTAATAGGCTTATGACTGGTTGCAGTATAAATAGAACTCATTTGTTTTGTTTTCAAAGCATACGTGAAGGAATTTGGAGTGAAACTCTGATTCAGTTTTATTTTGACTGCACTTCTTGGGTAGTATTGTCCCTGAGATGCAGAAAGTGTAGCCTGAGACTTATGCATTTTAATTCATGTAATGCATGTAAATGCAACATTTCTCTGAAAAGGTGGGTCTTATGAGATACAAGGTCCAGGCAGGATATTGACAATGAAACAGCCCAGCCGGCACATGACCGGCCTTCAACGTTGAAATGTGGTTGAAATAATTCAAAATTCAGCAGTGATTCAACCTTGATCCAAGACGTTGATTCACCCATGAATAATCGTTGAAATGCCGGCTCGGAGAAGATATTGAAATGTGCTGTGTGTCATGTGACTACCTCCAGCTAAGCCTTCCTCTTCTGCGGTTGTGGCAATTGAAGATGATGCTGGCTGACTACTCCCAGTCCCTCAGAGAGGTTTGGTAACTGCATTTTTATGTTGTTTTAGTTCGAGCTTCTCTCCCTCTCTCTCTCTCTCTCTCTCTCTCTCTCTCTCTCTCTCTCTCTCTCTCTCTCTCTCTCTCTCTCTCTCTCTCTCTCTCTCTCTCTCTCTCTCTCTCTCTCTCTCTCTCTCTAATATATATATAGGAAAAAAAACTTTAATTCATCGCAGTACAAGCCTGTTTCGTGCGTCACGCACTCATCAGCTGCCAAGTTGGCAGCTGATATATATATGTGTGTGTGCATACAGTATATGTGTATACATAGCCTAGGGCTGCAGCAGTGCAGAGATGGAAGTCTATTTTTTATAAGGTGAAGTAAGTTGGAGAGTTTACAGACTGGCAAAATACGTCGACCAATCGATAGATAGATAGATAGATGGGTGGATGGATACTTAATGATATTGTGTTATTTTAAAAAATTGCAATATGTATTGAGTCAGCGCTAAAATATTGTCATATTGAATTGGGAGGCAGGCTGATTCTCCAGGCCAAGTAGATAGTTAGATAGATGAATGGAAAGAAAGACATACATAGAGAGACAGGTAGACAGATAAAGTTAGAGATGCTGGGTATATTGGGAGAAGGATGCTGAATATGGAGCTGCCAGGGAAGAGGAGAAGAGGAAGGCCAAAGAGGAGGTTTATGGATGTGGTGAGGGAGGACATGCAGGTGGCTGGCGTGACAGAGGAAGACGCAGAGGACAGGAAGAGATGGAACCGGATGAACCGCTGTGGCGACCCCTAACGGGAACAGCCAAAAGTAGTAGTAGTAGTAGTAGTAGTAGTAGTAGGAGGAGTAGGAGTTAAGGATTTGTAGGTCAATAGATTAATAGCTCAGGTCAGGGTTAAGGGGCGTTTGGTATTTGCAGTCCTGGTGTTTGTAGCACAAGGATGGTCAGCGAAACCAATATATTAGGATTTTTTAGGAACGCTTCTCTTCCATTATTGACAGCAGCATTCCAGCTCTGATCGAGAGATAATTTGTTCGGGACCGAATTTCCAGACATGGATGCATAATTGGAAATCCTAAATGAGGAACAGAAAGAGACTATTACTTGATCTAAGGCCAAACTTGCAACGCCAGCATGTCAATATTTTAACAGCGGGGCCACAGAGTATTTTAGAGTCTGTTGAAGCTCTGAATTGGCTGACCTCTTTTCAGTGTGTGTATTCTCACATTTAGGTGGTTTTTTTTATTATTATTATTTTAGGCGTCCACCCAGACAAGTGAAGGTGCCACGGTAGTTCGATGTCCAAAAATGGCGCTTCGGTGTTGCTTGGAGTTGCTGTAGCAACACCAAGATTTGGCGTAGTAATGGCAAAGCAAAACTATTAAAAATGTAAATTATGTAAAAACTCTTTTTTATTATTATTATTTTGGTAATATATTGAGCGTTTTTACTCAGGAACATAAGGAAAATAAAAATCTAAACGCAGTCTTTTTTTTTCAAACGGACGTAGCGCTACTCGCGCCTCACGACATCGGGTCAGAGGTCATGAACTTGCTCGCCCAGTTTTGCGCGCTTCCGATGTTAGCTAATGCGAGTTGAACATGGAGGGATTTGTCGTGCCCAAAAGACCAGGGACCTCAACAAACGTTGAGGAGACAAAGGAGAGAAATGTTAAACCTGCCGGCCTTGGCGATGTCGAAGAAGAGCAGGCCAACAGCCAGGACTCCGATAACGTCAGGGAGGAAGAAGACGAGCTGCTGTTCCCGCCATCAGCAGTTAGCCTCCACCCCGAGCCGGAGCAGCGGTGTAGCTGATATTAGCCACACAGCTAAGGGGGGACCACGGCACCCTATTCCCTGAAAATACCCGGCGAAGAAGTACGGACTTCAAATGCGATCCTTCAATCGCCGATGGTATGAACAGTACACCTGGTTGGAATATTTGATTACCAAGCCAAATATAACTTTTGTTATATTTATAACAAAAGTAAAGGAGATTATATACGAACTCCGGGCGCTGCCCTTTCATTTCCAATAGGGGGCACAAGTGCTGCATAAAATGGGTTCTGCTTGCTAGGACTGTGCGTTCTGCTTTGCTAGTAGACATTTTCTTCCCCCACGTAAGAGGCAAGGTGGGTTTCATAAAGACAGCGTTTACCTAGGATGTGTCACAGCTACCCAGTCGTTCCAAACGCACCATGTGAGGGCTGGGCACAAATACACCATGGATGAATGGCGTGAATTCAATTTAAGGAACTAGATTGGTTCAAAGATCGGAAGTGCACTAAGTGAGGGCCATCCAAAAACGGTGCGTGAAAATAGAGAGTATATGCGGGCATTTATAGAGGCACTGCGTTATACTGCATGTCAAACCGATAGACAGCGAGGGCACAGGGAAGATGTAACATCGGCCATCAGGGGCAACATTATTGAACTCTTACATGTAATTGGCAGATCTGACAAAACCGTGGTGTCAAAATTATCCGACAATCCGAGAAACGCAAAGTACAATCACCATGACGTACAGAATGAGCTGGCTGACATAATGGCCAGGTTAGGGACCAGATCAGTGGAGAAGTTAAAGAAGCTGGAGTTTTTGCGCTGATGGTGGACGAGAGCAGAGATGTGCGTAAAAAGGAGGAGGTGACTTTGGTCGTGGAGTACTTGCACAAAGATGTAGTATGGGAGGAGTTCCTTCGCCTCATTCTAGCTGATGGCTTAGACGCTGCTCCACTCATGACAACAATCACACAGACACTTAGTTTAAGCAACATTGACCGTAACACGTGCATTGGCCAGTGATGCTGGTGTTATGTCGGGGTACAATAACGGCGTGCAGGAAAAATTCCAGAGCGAGGACCCACAAGCTCTTTATGTACATTTTCATGCCTACCGGCTCAATTTAGTGTTAGTTGGCTGTGTCAATAATGTGCAACCAGCGGGAGAATTCTTTGAAACTGCGGAGATGCTGTGCAATTGTATTCCCAACTCTGTCGCACATGACATTTTCCTCAAAAAACAAAGGAAACTTCAGCCAACACAAAAGCTGGTTGAACTGAAAAAGTTATCAGAAATGAGATGGGCTTGTTAATATTCAGCGCTCTGGGCCATTCAAAAAAAACCTTGCCAACAGTCCCTGCAGCACTGAATGATGTTGTCAAACAATCAAATGCTCGCAGGAAGACAGAGGCAAAGGGAATAAAGGCACTGCTCTTCAACTCACTTTATTTGAGGATCTGTTTTGCACCACCAAATTCTCGTCTGACCATTTACAGTCCCCAGATCTGCAGCTAGCATCTGCAACAAGTCTTGTTGAATCTGTCATTACAACTCTCAGAAAAGCCAAACGAGGGGATAAAACACAGGCCCTGTCTTCAAAGGCTGGTATCCCTGTCTGGCTTAGACAAGAGAAAAGACAGGCTCAGCAACCAAACCACCTAGAGGGATTCATAGTTGATGCTCCAACAGGTGAGCACCCAAAAATCAACCCCCACCGATGAGATCCATAAGCACTGCTTCTATCCTGTCATTGACAGACTTGTCAATGAACGGAAAAGATGTTTTCATTTGAATCGTGTGATGTTCTATGGGGCGCATCTGCCTTAAACCCGAAACACAATTCATTCTCGGAAAGGGAATCTCTGGCACCCATGGGTCAGCATTAGGTGATAACAGATGACAACTTGCCTGCAGAATTGCACCAAGTCCGATGGCTCCTTGACCAAAAGAAAGAGCAGGGACAGATTGTGAACACTACACAAGAATTTCTGTCTCTTCTCCCGACCATACAAGGTTGTGGTTATTGATTTGCACAGACCTTTGTGTACATTGATGGCATTGTCCGTCACATCGGCGACCTGCGAATGCAGCTTTACGCCAGGTAAAAAAGTACATGAGGAGCAACAGTGGGGACACTCGAAACAGCACCCTGGCTTTGTTGTTCATCAACTCCAGACGAGTGAGGGCCCTTGATGTGCAGGACATCACTGATGCTTTTGCCATGAACTACAACAACAGGCACATTGTTCTGCTATGACAGACGTCCATTGGTGAGTAGGCTTAGGCTAACATTAAGTTATATTATTTGGGTGAACATTTGGCATGTATGCTATAGTAACAGTATGTATTGGTCTGGTAATGACAATAGGCATACTTGTCTGTAATATTCATAGTATTCCGATGGAGTTTGTGTGAAACATTGTCATGTTGGCAAATGATGCCGCTACTTTTAATGTTCATGTTATGTCTTGGACAATCGCATTACTGTGTGATGGCAGTCGCATGTTGGTGCTCACATGTTGTTCCTAGTATAAATGAATGACTCCGTAAGTCACTTTGAATAAAAATGCAATTAGTGCAGTATATTCTCTCTGTAAGTCACTTTTAATAAAAGTGCATAATTCTCTCTGTAATAGATCTGACATCCCACATCTCCATTCTCCGTTACTCTGCTCACCACAACATTGCTCTGTGGTCCGTAAGAGTAGTTAACATTATGGATATGATTTGGATTGGGACATTAAAGATAAGAGCCATCCATTATCCAAGCCACTTATCCTGCTCAGGGGTGCGGGGATGATGGAGCCTATCCCAGCAGTCATTGGGCGGCAGGTGGGGAGACAACCTGGACAGGTCGCCAGTCCATCACAGGGCCGACATGCACACACACATTCACATCTCGGGGCAATTTAGTACAGTAAAGATAAGATAATAATGTTAAATGGAACATAATGTTGTGACACCAGGCACAGACACACAGGCTTTTAAAAGGGAGCCATTGTTTGAATAGAGGAGACAATGCTATTAAATTAGATTTTTAATGTTTAAATATTTTAAACAAAATGTTCACACTCTTTTATAAATGTTTATTCATCTAACTTTAACTGTACTGCTTGCAGAGCCACGGTCAAGATGATTGTTCAAAATCTTTAATAATCCAAATTAAAATCTTACATCAGTAATAATTTAAAAAAATCCTAAACAGATAATAAATTATTTAATAAAAACAAATAAATATACCACTGCTACAAACCAGTTTGCCGTCTCTACTCCCCCCACCCTCTGGCAGACGGATCGCTTCTCGAGTCTCCACGATTGGATGATATGAAAATAGAAATGATCGCCCAACCCCAACACCTGAGGCAACCCCACGCAATGACACAGCAACTGCTGAACCACTGCAGTGAAAAATTCCTGGCGCCGCCCATGTCGATGTCATATAAGCGAAGAAAATAAAAATAGATGTAAAATGTAGACTTAGAGGTGCAGCAAGGAGGATTTCTTTAGGATAACAGCTAATCAGAATGAATACAGGAGGAAGATACTGGATAGAGGTACTGACTTTGAGTCAGTCTACTACTACTACTACTTTCAGCTGCTCCCGTTAGGGGTCGCTACAGCGGATCATCTGTTTCCATTTCTTCCTGTCCTCTGCATCCTCCTCTGTTCCACCAGCCACCTGCCTGTCCTCTCTCACCACATCCATAAACCTCCTCTTTGGTCTTCCTCTTCTCCTCTTCCCTGACAGCTCCATATTCAGCGTCCTTCTCCCAATATACCCAGCATCTCTCCTCCACACATGTCCAAACCATCTCAATCTTGCCTCTCTTGCTTTGTCTCCAAACCGTCCAATGTGAGCTGTCCCTCTTATATACTCGTTCCTAATCCTGTCCTTCATCACTCCCAATGAAAATCTTAGCATCTTCATCTCTGCCACCTCCAGCTCCGCCTCCTGTGTTTTCGTCAGTGCCACTGTCTCCAAACCATACAACATAGCTGGTCTCACAACCATCTTGTAAACCTTCCCTTTAACTCTTGCTGGTACCCTTCTGAATAGATAAGTCTAAATAAGGTAAAATTTCCCAATTAGAAAAACATCACTGTCCTCTAGTCTATTCTGCTCTATTGTTTTCTATTCTACTCACAGTTAAGCCGTGTTCAGATATGAGGTGACATATCGCCTAAGTTGCCGGTGTTGACAGCTTGTAGGTACAGCTTGTGTTTTTACTTTCTCTAAGTAGCTCTGATGTACTTAAAACATTCATCAATTCATATGTAATCGATTAGTGCTGTTCTCCTCTTTCTTTGTCGTCCTTTTTGTTGTTGTGACAGTCCTGTTAACAGAACATGGTACAAAACTGAGAATCCGCAGACTGTAAACGACGAGCTTTTAGTCCATATTTGTTATAGTGGGAACTGGGAGATGGGAACCAAAGTTCTGTTGGTCGTTTCCGTGTGGTTGGTAAGAAGTGAAACACTTGAAATTGATCGGCTGTTTCAGATCGATATGTTGGCCATATCAACCCGCAGTTCAGCATTTTTCTCAACGTTTTACAGGACGGCGCCAATCCCGTAATGCTAAATTGCCCCTCTTTATTCAATGTCGCTCGCTCTCATAGAGAATGAATTGACTCTGGCAAAATGTTTCTGTAGTTGCTTTGTGTCTGAATTCGGTTTCAGTGTGCTGAAGCATGAGGACCACCCTCCTAAAGCTAGACTATGCAAGTTTGGCACAGTAGTGCCGCTTGTTGGCTTCAACTGGTACTTCCTTGGTGCTCTCAATATGGCGAGGCTGCAGTATCTGACATACAGCAATGAAGGCTTGATGCTGAAATTTCTACTTTTTTTTTTAATCTTTCACCACGTATTACGCTATTCAAGCTTACTGAAGATGCACAAGCGCTTTCGCTTCCTTACTGTGCAAGAGCCCTCTTAGTTTATTTCTGACAATACGGCGAGACCAGAAATATGCGTGATATGAGAGGAGGCTGGTGGCACCAGACCACTTGCGGCTCTAATAGTGAAACTACCTTGTGTGTTGAATCACCAGTGGGTGCAAATTGCTTGGTATAAACACTGTAATTTATACTTTTCTGTATAACTGTATGTGTATGTTGTTATTTTGGTATCTGTATCTTGTGCTGCACTTTGTAACTTTGCTTTAAAAAGGTGCTATATAAATCCTACTTACTTATGAGAACACTTAATGAGTTAGTTTACCTTTCACACAGAGCCTTGCCTCACGTTGTTACATGTTTCTACCAAGTCCATAAAATCATTCTCTAAGGTTACGCCATCCTGGGCGTCCGGGTAGCATGGCAGTCTATTCCATTGCCTACCAACACGGGAATCACCGGTTTGAATCCCCGCGTTACCTCCGGCTTGGTCGGGCGTCCCTACAGACACAATTGGCCGTGTCTGCGGGTGGGAGGCTGGATGTGGGTATGTGTCTTGGTCGCTGCACTAGCGCCTCCTCTGGTCAGTTGCGATGCCTGTTCAGGGGAACTGGGGGGAATAGCATGATCCTCCCACATGCTACGTCCCCCTGGTGAAACTCGTCACCGTCAGGTGAAAAGAAGCGGCTGGCGACTCCACATGTATGGGAGTAGGCATGTGGTAGTCTGCAGCCCGCCCCGGATCGGCAGAATGAGAATGAGAATACTTTATTCATTCCCGAGGGAAATTAGGTTTGGCGGGATTGGAGCAGCGACCGGGATGGCTCAGAAAATACGGTAATTGGCCAAGTACATTTGGGGAAAAAGGGGGGAAAAATCCTACTTATAACGCTTAATGAGTTAGTTTAGCTTTCACCTGAGGCTTGCCTCCTATTACATGTTTCTCCTGGGTCCATAAAATCCTTCTCTAAAGTGATGCCATCCCATCATCAATGGGTGAAATCAGCAAGGGATCATAGTTGAATTAGGCTGGAGTGGTGCAACCACTGCCGCACTCTCCGTCCACTTGATGGAGGTTTGGTTTGGTCTGTTTGTTTTTTAATCCTCTGTTCTCTCAGCGGAGGCACAGTTGGGTCATTTGTGAAGCATTAGGTTTGACTTAAAATGCCCATTTTTTTATGACTGAATAACAACATTTGAAATTGAATTTAGCACAGGACCTGCTGCAGTATTACAGTAATGTAGGACTGACGCAGGCAAACTCGTACACTACAACGGTAACCCCTGTGTAACCCTCAGTCATTCCTGAGGGGAGACGATCTTATCCCGTCTTTTTTTTTTCTGGGGTTGCTTGTTGTCCTGCTTGCTTGTTTCCAATCTGATCTCCGATACTAGGCTGAATAGCTGGTGTAGAAGATGGGCATTTGTTTGGGAACAGCGAGAAAGGAAGGACTGTTTGTACCAAGACAGCGTGGCTAATGAGAGAGGCGTTCAGTCTCACATGCTTTGAATTACGTTATAGCGGCTTGTTTAGGAAAAGGACAAACGCTGTTCTTGCTGGTTCTGCAGAGGAAAGAATTGTACACTAAGCATCCATTTTATTTGGACCCCTCTCCAAATTCAATACATGCAAAATTATCATTCACATTCATATTCCCCTTCTGGTTCTGATTCATATTGGGATTATCATTATTATTACTAAGACATGCTCTTCATACATGCCTTGATAATGAATCTATATGTCATCTTTCAACTGTATCTCCCTCTAGTGTAGTTTTCAAACTGACTGTATTTTTTGGCGGTCAGCTCTTATCTGGTCAGTCTGTTTCACTGAAAGAGCAGGTGGTCCTCATATCAAGGACACGCATACGTTACATGCATTGTGTTTTTGTGTTGCACAGCAGCAGCTGATGGGAAATTCCCCACGTGGATCAATAAAATTATATCTTCTTATCTTCTAGAGTCAAACCATCATGAATCTGCTCCAACCACCTTTTAAGGCTTTAGCTAAAAGCCGTTATTCCCTGGAGGATTTATGCGCCTAGTCAGTAGGTCAAAGCCAAGGTTTTGTTTAAGGCTATTCAGATTAATGATATACTACATGAAAACAGTCCGGGCTCGCATAAATTCTGTGTCGAGGAAGGCCAAGGGCTGAACCGCATATGTTGTGGCTGTTGCTGTGCAAATTAAAGACGGTTTGAAGCAGAATTTATGTGAGCGAGGACTGTTTTCACATATAGACTTATTCTGTAAGGCGGCACCCGATCGTGTTTTAATTGTTCAAGTTCTGCACCCGCGTCCTATAGTTTATTTACTCCGACTATAGACCTAACCTTCTGACAAAGTTTTTACATGCACATGCATACTAATGCCTTGTTCACTGAGAGTACTAAATTTAAGGCTATATTTTGATATTTCCAAGGATATATTTCTGCAGAGCCACCGCAACGATAGCTGTCCTTGTGACAGTCTGCAAGCATGCTGTTCCATAATTTTCCTAACCTGTCTTTTTTTATGCATTATTGCAGAACACCATAACAAGTTAGCAGTTTTATCTATCTATCTATCTATCTATCTATCTATCTATCTATCTATCTATCTATCTATCTATCTATCTATCTATCTATCTATCTATCTATCTATCTATCTATCTATCTATCTATCTATCTATCTATCTATCTATCTATCTATCTATCTATCTGTGTGTGTGTGTGTGTGTGTGTGTGTGTGTGTGTGTGTGTGTGTGTAAGAAGCAAAATAACCCAGTGATTCAAGTAAATTCTTTAATACAGTACAATACTTGTACTGTCTATTAAAGAATTTACTTGACTCACTGGATTATATATATCCAGTGAGTCAAGTAAATTATTTTTATTTTTTTATTGTAAAAATGACAACTGGTTTGCTACATCTTTGATTTTGATTTTTGATTTTGATATACTCTATCGATCCCCGAAGGGAAACCCGGTAACACTTTCTATGAAGCTCGCATCTGTAACGCCCAATAAGCATCTATAACGCCCTATAAGCATCTATTGCATCTATAATGCCCATACTTTCCTATAATGTGTATTACAATGACTAACGGCTATGGCGGAAGACTGAAATAACACTGAAGTCTCATTATGCATCTCTACAAAACTTCAGCAAAACAAGTTGGCTATGATGCACTATGACATTTGACAGATAAACAGGCTAATGATGATGTACTTATAATGCATAAATCCATTTTGAATTGACATAATGTATCATAAAGGTGGTTATGAGGTGTTGTGAGGGCATATACATGGTTACAATGAATCTTGCAATGCAACTTGATTGATTGATTGACTTATAGCTACACTTACAGGGCATTATAGATGCTTATAGGGCATTATAGATGCAAGCTTCATAGAAAGTGTTACCGGAAATTCTTTGCATTTAACCCATCCTAGCTGTGTAGGTAGGAGCAGTGGGCAGCCTTCTTGTTCTTCTTCTTGGTAGCAATCTTCTGATGGGCATCATACAAAGACATCTGACTAATGCCGGGATCAGACTACACAATATTTTTGTCTTTCTCGATGATCACCGTGTCAGATTAGGCGGTCATAATGCCATGAATTCTTGCAGTGTATTGGCTGGGAGACTGACAACACTACAAGTATGTGACCCGACCAGTCATCATATGCTGCCTTTCACCATCTTGCACGAGTTCATAGGTCGTCAGGGAGGAGGGTCAAGAAATGGTCAATCATGGCTACAGAAACACTATGTAGGATGCTGTCGGTCTTGTGTTCCGAAAAGAAAAATGAAAAATAAAATAAAAAATGATTGTGGATGCTGTTGCAGCTAGTGCTACTAGGAAATGATAACCCAGCATAGCTTAACCAGCTATTCAGCGGGTTGCTGAAATGCCTTCGCTATTTCTTGCCAACATTAAGCCAATCTCTTTTGACTCTGTCATGGTCCTCCCTTGAGGACAGGTCAAAAAGGCAGGGGTATCATTGCCACTGCTCAACGAACCTTTCCTCGGTTTCGTTGTTCCACCTGACAGCAGCAACAGCAGCAGTGTTTTCTCTTTGCTATGTTTACATATATGTAACAGAGGACACTCTGTCATCCTATTGGTCAATGTCAAGCAACATGTCGTAGGAGATGTCAGACTAGACAGGAAAATACAAAAAATTATGACATGCTACTTTTCATCGGGGTGCCGTGGGGCATCCCAGATGCCGCATCACTGTTTTACGATAATATCACACTACACGGGCTAAAGACGCTCGTTTGTCATTCCCGATGTTGATAATCTGGCCCGACGCTGGAAAATTGTCGGCGACAACAAAATCATGTCAAAATCAGGCCGATTTCATGTATTCTGATCCCAGCATAAGCTGCATTCTCGTGGATCACCACCTTGTCGTGGCGGAGAAGCCTGCGTGTACCAATGAGCCCAAGAGCTATGCCGTCCGGAGCTTGGCTCCTGGTAGGGTCACCCAAGGCAGACGGGTCAAGGGGGGGGTTCCAGACGAAGCACAATCCAACAAAGACCTCAACGGCGGAACTGGCGGAAGATGTCTCCAGGTCACAACGAAAGTGAAAGCGGATGAAGACTGCAACAGAGGGTGGTCCCCAATCATCTTGGTTCTCCATGCCATTGGACTCTGGCCACCTCCTACCAAGGACCGTGTGGTGGCTGCAGGCGCATCAGCAGCTCCACATAAAAAGCCTTTTTGTGTAGGCATCCTCCCGGGACAGTCATACTCGACCCCGAGTGACCACTGACAATGATGACGACGCATACGCACGCCGCTGTTCTCAGAAGATTAAGCGTACATTTAGGTGTCTTTATCATGTTTTGCTTACTCCGATTTGAAGGTGTTTACCTGACTTTTCTGTTCTGTGACTCCCGATAGTATGTACAATGAGAACAGGAGCATTCTTATCCTTTATATTCATAACATTCATATTTTTGCCCCTATTTTGCCCTTATATATTGTTAACTTTTGACTTGCAAAATCCAGTAATACCTTTATTGCTTTATGATCCGATTATCAATTCAATTCAATTCAATTTATTGTCATTAAAAACAATGTGCAGGCACATGTTAAAAATTAAATGAGGGCTGTGGCTTCACCAATCAGTGCAAGACAGAGACAGACAAACACAGTAAAAGATATACACACAAAGACCAAAAGCTAAAAATAAGTTAAAAAAGGGCAAGAGTACAAAATATTTAAAAATATCTACAGACATTCAGTGGGTGGTCAGGTTCGGGTGGGCAATAGCTTGTGGAAAGAAGCTGTTTTTGAGCCTAGTAGTGTGGGCTCTGAGGCTCCTGTAGCGCCTCCCAGAGTGCAGGGGGGAGAACAGTCCATGGTTGGGGTGGGTGGGATCTCTGCTGATGCTGAGACCCCTTCGAAGGCAGCGTTTGTGATAAATGTCTTTTATGGCTGGGAGCTGGGTACCGGTGATATGCTGGGCCACCTTGATGACCCGCTGCAGAGCTTTCTGGTCTACTGAGGTGCAGTTGCCATACCACACTGAGATGCAGTTGGTCAGGATGCTCTCTATGGTGCAGTGGTAGAAGTTGGTGAGAATTTTGGGGGATAGACGGGCGCTCCTCAGGAAATGCAGGTGTTGTTGGGCGTTTTTCACAAGGGCCTGGGTGTTTAATGTCCACAAAAGGTCCTCGCTGATGTGGACTCCAAGGAATTTAAGGCTGGAAACACGCTTCACTTCCCCCCCATTGATGTGAATAGGGGAGTGGCTGCAGCTTCTAGACTTCCTGAAGTCCACAATCAGTTCCTCTGTCTTCTGCACATTGAGGACAAGATTGTTGGTAGTGCACCATGATGTGAGGTGCTGAATCTCGTCCCTGTAGGCCGTCTCGTCATTGTTGGTGATACGGCCAATGACTGTGGTGTCATCTGCAAACTTAACTATAACATTTGAAGGGTGAGTTGGCAGGCAGTCGTGGGTAAAGAAGGAGAAAATGAGGGGGCTCAGAACACAGCCTTGAGGGGCACCTGTGCTGAGGGTCAGAGTGGAGGAGGTGTGGTCACCTAACCTAACAGACTGAGGTCTGTTGGTCAGGAAGTCCAGGATCCAGTTATAGAGGGAGCGGTTGAGGCCAGGGGATTATTGTCATTATGCCACTAGTGTTCTTAGTTATTAGTGCATGTGACTGGTTGTTGCAGGGATCCTGATGTGTTTCTGTGACTGTGGCTGAGAGTTTAAGAAATTGACTTTCTAAGCATGAGGTGCTCTACTGCATCTTTGGAATGAGGCTCCTGTAAAAGCTTTACTCTTTACGTCCGTACGGAGCTTCTCCTGCAATATGCATGTAAAGAGTGCTGCTCCGTCTCTGTTCCGACCTCAAAAAGGGAACGTGCTCAACAGTTCTGCGCTCCATTGCAGGGTAGGGCGGCTACGATGGTTAACATTCTGTTTTCTATTCCATGACAGTTTTCTCTGACATCCATTATCCATCTGGGTACACAACATCTCAATCACCTGAGCCTTTCGGTATTGACTGCGTGTTCTCAGCTTTTTCCTCTAACATAACTTACATCACTTGGGAGACAGTTCTCTCCCCCTTTTTTTTTCCTCCCCAATTGTATCCGGCCAATTACCGCACTCTTTCGAGCCTTACCGGTTGCTGCTCCACCCCGTCTGCCGATCTGGGAGGGCTGCAGGCTACCACATGCCTCCTCCGATACATGTGGAGTCGCCAGCCACTTCTTTTCACCTGACGGTGAGGAGTTTCACCAGGGGCACGTAGCGTGTGGGAGGATCATGCTATTCCCCCTAGTCCCCCCCCCCCAAACAGGCGCCCTGACCGACCAGAGGAGGCGCTAGTGCAGCGACCAAGACACGTACCCACATCTGGCCTCCCACCCGCAGACACAGCCAATTGTGTCTGTTGGGATGCCTGAACAAGCCGGAGGTAACACGGGGATTCGAACCGGCGATCCCTGTGTTGGTAGGCAACGGAATAGACCGCCACGCCACCCAGATGCCTGTTGGAGACACTTCTAGACAAAGAATTTGTATGTGTGGTGTGCCGTCAGTCCATACTGTCTGTCTGTCTGTCGGTCTGTCTGTGTCAAACAGCTAAACCTTGCAGTGTTGGTGCCAAGCTTTCTGTGTGTGTGTGTGTGTGTGTGTGTGTGTGTGTGTGACTGGTTTTCAGATTGTCATGATGTGTCTGCAGTAAGCAAGCACACACATGCACTAAGCACTACACACACATATACGCTCACACGGGGGGGGGAGGGGGAGGATAGAGAGCGGTCAGTTTGTCATGATAAGCGTAGCATAGCAGAATCTAGAAATGAGCCATGCTAACATAAATACTATATGTACCTCAGTAATTCAAGTTCACAATGTTTACCGGTCCACGTGTTGGCAGTTGCTCAGGTTGCAGCGTATTTCATTACCTCGCTGCTGCTCTTCACTATTGATCAGCTGCTCTGAAGCTGTTGGATCGAAGCAGCTCTGTTTTAAATACACATGTCCAGCGATAGCCCATCACCGTCAAGCTGCCAGTGCTACGGTACTCTGAATATGTTGACTCATTTACTTCTTTTTTGTTCCTTTTTCTCCCCAATTGAATTTGGCCAATTGCCCCACTCTTGCAAGCCGTCCCCGGTCGCTGCTCCACCCCCTCTGCCGAGCCGGGGAGGGCTGCAGACTACCACACGCCTCCTCCCATACATGTGGAGTCGCCAGCCGCTTCTTTTCACCCGACAGTGAGGAGTTTCACAAGGGGGACGTAGTAGCACATGGGAGGATCACACTATTCCCCCCAGTTCCCCCCCCCCCGAACAGGCGCCCCGACCGACCAGAGGAGGTGCTAGTGCAGTGACCAGGACACATACCCACATCCGGCTTCCCGCCCGCAGACACGGCCGATTGTGTCTGTAGGGACGTCCGACCGAGCCGCAGGTAACACGGGGATTTGAACCAGCGATCCCCGTGTGGGTAGGATGGAAATTTGAAACATGCATATTAGGCCAAATGACTGCTGGGGTAGGCTCCAGCCTCCCCCCGACCCTGAGAGCAGGATAAGCGGTTTGGATAATGGATGGGTGGATGGATGATACTGTGGTTGTTTTGTTCTGGATCCTCAGTGTCATTCATGTTAGGATGCGAAGCTCAGTAGTTACACCTTGAACAGTGCTTTTCAACATAAAATGCATTTACATGGAGCCTAATGTTTCCAGACTGACCGGAACGGCGGTCCAATTAGAGTAAAAATAATAAAAAAAATTAAAAAAAACTCATGAAATGACCTCAGTCGCAACAGACTGTCCTATTTCAGTGGAAATTAAGGATTTGATGTACATTTAAGTGTATCGAAATCAAAATCAGGGTGTCTGGGTAGCATAGCAGTCTATTCCGTTGCCTACCAACACGGGGGTTGCCGGTTCGAATCCCCATGTTATCTCCGGCTTGGTCAGTCGTCCCTAAGGACACAATTGGCTGTGTCTGCAGGTGGATGTCCGGATGTCCGGATGTGGGTATGTGTCCTGGTCGCTACACTAGCGCCTCCTCTTGTCGGTCGGGGGTGCCTGTTCGGTGGGGAGGGGGAACTGGGGGGAATAGCGTGATTCTCCCACGCGTTACATCCCCTGGTGAAACGCTGTCAGGTGAAAAGAAGCGGCTGGTGACTCCACGTGTGTCGGAGGAAGCACATGGTAGGTAGTCTGCAGCCCTCCCCGGATGGCAGAGGGGGTGGAGCGTGACCGGGTGATTGGTCAGATACAACTGGGGAGAAAAAGGGGAAAATCCCCCCCCCCCACCCAAAAAATATCTTTTCTTTGAAAGGGGTGATATCAACCCTTGATAATCCATCAGTTGGAGAATATTAGCTGCGTAAACGCTTTAACCGGCTTCCTTCTTTGGATGGAAAACAAACACCCTCTATCTGAGCCTGCTCATGTGTTCAGGGTTTGTATTTCTGAGAATCACTTCCAGTGTTGGGAGGCAGGAAAGGGCGTCAAGTTTATTTATAGGAAGCAGATGAGAGGGAAGAGTCAGAAGAAACAGACCCAGAGACAGTGACGTGAGATTGTGCTCATCATCGTCATCATCATCGGCAGTCACTCGTGGTCGAGTATGACTGTCCTCCTTCTAGGTCCTTTTGGGTCTTCAGGTGGGATCCTTGTGGGCGGACGCCTGCGCATGACAGCTTTTTGTGTGGAGAGGCTGATGCGCCTGCAACACCACATGGTCCTTGGCAGGGGGTGGCCAGAGTCCAATGGCATGGAGAACCAAGACAAGTGGGGACCACCCTCTGTTGCAGCCTTCATCCTCCTTCACTGGCACTGTGACCTGGAGACACCTTCTGCCAGCTCCACCGTTGAGGTCTTTGTTGGGTCGCGCTTCATCTGGAACCTCCCCCTGACCAATCTGCCTTGGTTGATCCTACCAGAAGCCAAGCTCCGGACAGCATAGCTCTTGGGATCGCTGGTACACGCAAGGTTCTCCACCACGACAAGGTGGAGATCCAGGGAAGTAGATTATGCTAAACTACATTATGCTAGCAGTTTTTTGGCTGGACTGCAACAGCGGGGCCAGCCCTACACATGCAGGTGTCTGTGAGTGAGCGAAGTGAGTTTCACCATTGGTCGGACGGCCGAGTTGGAGTTTCCCTGCTGGCCGTTGCTCCCGCAAAATGAATCGGTGTGAACAGTTTTCTATTACGTCATCATCTGTTCACGCACCCGATGTCGAAACAGCTGCTTTTTAAACGTAGTCGCGCGAATAACTGTAGTTGCACTAAACTCATTTACTAGGTTTTACCCTAGTCTTGTTTACTACAAGCCCCCCCCCCCCTTTTTCTTCCAATTGTAAGCGGCCAATTACCCCGCTCTTCCGAGCCGTCCCGGTCGCTGCTCCAACCCCTCTGCCGATCCGGGGAGGGCTGCAGACTACCACATGCCTCCTCCCATACATGTGGAGTCGCCAGCCGCCTCTTTTCACCTGACAGTGGGGAGTTTCACCAGAGGTGTGTAGCGCATGAGAGGATCACGCTATTCCCCCATTTCCCCGAACAGGCACCCCGACTGACCAGAGGAGGCGCTAGTGCAGTGACCAGGACACATACCCACATCCAGCTTCATACCCACAGACCCGGCGATTGTGTCTGTAGGGACACCTGAACAAGCCGGAGGCAACACAGGGATTTGAACCGGCGAGCCCGTGTTGGTAGGCGACGGAATAGACCACTACGCTACCCGGACGCCCTTTCCTTTTTTTTCTTTTTTTAATTGCAATTTCAAAATCCAGCACCTTCTATCTCGGTTCTTACAGAAATTTCAGATGTGAAGTTGTCACGTGAAATGTGTACTTCACAGGTTAAATCACAATTTTCACATGCGAGGTATTCGGTGTTTTTTCATCGGGAGGTTTTTACACCACATCAATTTAACACAGCAAATCAAGTTTATGCGTCACATTGACTATATAAGTTACGTTTTGCTAAATTTGCCATTGAGATTACCCCGCTCTCGTGCTTGGCTCAGTAACCACAGGAGAAGGTGTAACACTGTGAACATCAAGTGATGGGCCTTCTAGAAATGTATTGTGTGTTCACGTTGTTCAGCGTGCATCCTGTTTTGTTCATGTGTAATCTTCAATCAGGACTAATGAATTCCAAATAATGAAATATTCAGCATATGAAGGTTCGGGCCTCGGGGTAGTCTGACCTTGGGGGTCGTCCCGGGTCATCCTCTGTGTGGAGTCACCTCACAGCAAGAAGGTCCTGGGTTCGATCCCCGGGGTAGTCCAGCCTTGGGGGTTGTCCCGGGTCGTCTTTTGTGTGGAGTCACCTCACAGCAAGAAGGTCCTGGGTTTGAGCCCCGGGGTAGTCCAGCCTTGGGGGTCGTCCTCTGTGTGGGGTTTGTATGTGCTCCCCGTGTCTGCGTGGGTTTCCTCCGGGTGCTCCGGTTTCCTCCCACAGTCCAAAGACATGTAGGTCAGGTGAATCGGCTGTACTAAATGGTCCCTAGGTGTGAATGTGTGTGTGTGTGTGTGTGTGTGTATGTGTGTGTGTGTGTGTGTGTGTGTGTCGCCCTATGATGGCCCGGCGGCCTGTCCAGGGTGTCTCCCCGCCCGCTGCCCAATGACTGCTTGGATAGGCTCCAGCATCCGGTGACCCTGGAGAGCAGGATAAGCGGTTTGGATAACGGCTGGATGAAGAGCAGAGGTGGGAAAACCCGGCTTCAGAAAGTAGAAGTACTAACCATGTGTTTGCTCCACCCATGGACTAAACCAGCTGATTTTACTAATTAGCTCTCCTGCTTGGCTGAAGTGTTGTGCTAATTAGAATCAGCTGGTTTAGTGCATGGGTGGAGCAAACACACGGTCGGTACTTCTACTTTCTGAGCGGAGTTGTCCACCTCTGACGAGGAGGGCTACGGATGTGGCGGGACCGTCACGACGGTGGGTGTAGAGCGGTGTGCGGTCGGGCGGAGAGGCGCGTCAACAAACTGAGTCAGGCTGATTGGAGAAGGTTCAGGGGACCAGACAGGGTTAATCCACAACAGATGAGAGGATCCGTGCTGCTATCGTTCACCATTAGTCATCCTGTACTCCAAAAAGATGTCGAGTGGAGCTGTAACACTCTGACCGCTAATGAATGGAAATGAGCCTTTTTAAAAACACAAACACACACACAAACACACACACACACACACTCACACTCACACACACACACCTCAGGAGGGCTGTCTGAGTGGCAGTCAGAGGGAGAACCCACTGACATCAGGCCGGCTCACATCGCTGAGATGAAGTCATTTTAAAACACACACACACACACACACACACACACACACACACACACACACACACACACACACACACACACACACAAATGACATCCTTGCAGACGACATGGCCGCTGCTAGAGAGAAAGGAGGTTAAATTCCTTATCTGGTGATGGATATCAGTGTTTGCCTCTGATTGCTTAAACAACCTGACAGCCTGCCGAGTGAGCTGTGAGTCCGCCTGTCCGTGTTTGTGTGTGTGTGTGTGTGTGTGTGTGTGTGTGTGTGTGGTGACTCATTATATTTGGCCTGCGTTGATAACAGCAGATGGGGTTCAGGGGTTGTGTATCACGGCGGAGCTAAAGGGAATTTGTCCCCAATGTACAAAACTTCTTAAACACCCTGCAAACCCCTCATGCCCATGTGTGATTATCTGTGTTCTGTGTGTGTGTGTGTGTGTGTGTGTGTGTGTGTGTGTGTGTGTGTGTTCCCTGTATAGTAGGAATACTCTCTGTTCAGTAGGATTTCAGCCTGTCTCCAGACCCTCTATTTACAGACTGCTTCAGGAAATGATCTGGGGCGTCTGGGTAGCATAGGTGAAAAGAAGCGGCTGGTGACTCCACATGTATGGGAGGAGGCATGTGGTAGTCTGCAGCCCTCCCCTGATCAGCAGAGGGGGTGGAGCGATGACCGGGACGGCTCGGAGGAGTGGGGTAATTGGGCGAGTACAACAGGGGGGAAAAAGAAAAATAAGTGATCTGGATTTACTTAGTGTTTGTGTGCATGTTGTTCATTGTGTGTGTGTGTGTGTGTGTGTGTGTGTGTGTGTGTGTGTGTGTGTGTGTGTGTGTGTGTGTGTGTGTGTGTGCTATCTCCCAATTAACCCCAAGCAAAACCAGGTTGACGGTTGCAGTTAATTAGAATGTGGTGGCAGCTCTCCTGTTCTGCAAGGTCAAAGGTCATACTGAATGGTGCTGGTGGTAATAGTGCCCGTGATAAAAGGTTCCTCTCTCATCAGGGATGCTCTTGTTTTTGCACCGTTTTCTATGGTCCTTGTGTTGTTGCCTCCTACGATGGTCCACAGATCTGACTGTCCTCTTGGTCGGACGTGACATAAACGCACACACGTGGCCAGAGGACTGGCGTACTTTCTACCTGAGACAAGAAAACTCCTATAGCAGAAGTAGAACGTACACAGTAGTTTTTTGATGTGTGTGTGTGCGTGTGTGTGTGTGTGTATGTGTGTGTGTGTTTAAGGCCTTATAAATGCCAACAAAAATACTCGGAATGGAAGGTGATGCAGTTCCATTGTGAAGCACTTACTTAGTGTTGTATATTGGGTGGGTATTGTTACTTAGTGTTGTATGTTGGGGTGGGTATTGTTACTTAGTGTTGTATGTTGGGGTGGGTATTGTTACTTAGTGTTGTATGTTGGGGTGGGTATTGTTACTTAGTGTTGTATATTGGGATGGGTATTGTTACTTAGTGTTGTATGTTGGGGTGGGTATTGTTACTTAGTGTTGTATGTTGGGGTGGGTATTGTTACTTAGTGTTGTATGTTGGGGTGGGTATTGTTACTTAGTGTTGTATGTTGGGGTGGGTATTGTTACTTAGTGTTGTATATTGGGGTGGGTATTGTTACTTAGTGTTGTATATT
>NW_026611457.1:0-28605 GCF_029633865.1 Lampris incognitus
CTTCTTTTCCCGGCTTTCTCTTCATCTTGCAATCGCCTCCCCTCTGTTTCTCTGTGTGTCTGTTTGTCTGTCTCCTCCTCCCCCCTCCCCTCCCGGTGTTACCCTCTAATCCAGGGGTCGGCAACCTATGACACGTGTGCCCCCGGTGGCACGCGAGGCCGTTAACGCGGGCGTGTAGAGCAATTCAATAAAAACATTGTTTTTAATACTCTTTTTATAAAAATATTTTGATATAAAATGTAGCCTAATGGTGACCCTTACAAAAAAGTAGTTTATTCAAGTGTACTATTAGTATACTTGTTTTAAACTAAAAACTCAGTGAGTATACTTTGTTTACTTTTTAAGTACTTATCAGAGATACACTAAACAAACTTATCAGAGATATACTAAAAAAAAATACTTAAATATACTTACAAGTATACTGCTAGTACATATACTTGAACTTTACTTAAGTTTCCTTAATAAAATAAACTTCAAGTATACTATTTTTGTAAACGGTCAATTCTATTTAGAATAATGCTGATATAGTTAATTAGTCTCAAAATACGGGTTTTTGACAGCAAGAGAGCGCACACAAGTGACGTGATCTATCAAGCCCCTCCCCCTCCCTCTGATCTGCCCACGAGCGCAGCATTACAGCGGTAGTGACATTGTAGCATAGCTAGCTAGCTTTGTTTTGTTTATGTCAAGAACGACTGACGATGGCAGAGGCATTATTGTCTAATATTCGCCTCGTTCAGCCGTCTTGGACAAACGAATTCGGGTTTATTTCGCGAAAGGACCGAGCTGTGTGCTCTCTCTGCCCCCAAAACCAAGCTACAGAGGCCAGCTATAACCAAGCTACAGAGGGCAGCTATAACCAAGCTACAGAGGGCAGCTATAACCAAGCTACAGAGGGCAGCTATAACCAAGCTACAGAGGGCAGCTATAACCAAGCTACAGAGGGCAGCTATAACCAAGCTACAGAGGGCAGCTATAACCAAGCTACAGAGGCAGCTATAACCAAGCTACAGAGGGCAGCTATAACCAAGCTACAGAGGGCAGCTATAACCAAGCTACAGAGTCAGCTATAACCAAGCTACAGAGGCAGCTATAACCAAGCTACAGAGGCAGCTATAACCAAGCTACAGAGGCCAGCTATAACCAAGCTACAGAGGGCAGCTACAACCAAGCTACAGAGGGCAGCTATAACCAAGCTATAGAGGCAGCTATAACCAAGCTACAGAGGGCAGCTATAACCAAGCTACAGAGGCAGCTATAACCAAGCTACAGAGGCAGGTATAACCAACCTACAGAGGCAGCTATAACCAAGCTACAGAGGCCAGCTATAACCAAGCTACAGAGGCAGCTATAACCAAGCTACAGAGACCAGCTATAACCAAGCTACAGAGGGCAGCTATAACCAAGCTACAGAGGCAGCTATAACCAAGCTACAGAGGCCAGCTATAACCAAGCTACAGAGGGCAGCTATAACCAAGCTACAGAGGGCAGCTATAACCAAGCTACAGAGTCAGCTATAACCAAGCTACAGAGGCAGCTATAACCAAGCTACAGAGGCAGCTATAACCAAGCTACAGAGGCCAGCTATAACCAAGCTACAGAGGGCAGCTACAACCAAGCTACAGAGGGCAGCTATAACCAAGCTACAGAGGGCAGCTATAACCAAGCCATAGAGGCAGCTATAACCAAGCTACAGAGGGCAGCTATAACCAAGCTATAGAGGCAGCTATAACCAAGCTACAGAGGGCAGCTATAACCAAGCTACAGGGGGCAGCTATAACCAAGCTACAGAGGGCAGCTATAACCAAGCTACAGAGGGCAGCTATAACCAAGCTACAGAGGCAGCTATAACCAAGCTACAGAGGCAGGTATAACCAACCTACAGAGGCAGCTATAACCAAGCTACAGAGGCCAGCTATAACCAAGCTACAGAGGCAGCTATAACCAAGCTACAGAGGCAGCTATAACCAAGCTACAGAGACCAGCTATAACCAAGCTACAGAGACCAGCTATAACCAAGCTACAGAGGGCAGCTATAACCAAGCTACAGAGGCAGCTATAAACAAGCTACAGAGGCCAGCTATAACCAAGCTACAGGGGGCAGCTATAACCAAGCTACAGAGGGCAGCTATGACCAAGCTACAGAGGCAGCTATAACCAAGCTACAGAGGGCAGCTATAACCAAGCTAAGGAGGCAGCTATAACCAAGCTACAGGGGGCAGCTATAACCAAGCTACAGAGGTCAGCTATAACCAAGCTACAGAGGCAGCTATAACCAAGCTACAGAGGCCAGCTATAACCAAGCTACAGAGGGCAGCTATAACCATGCTACAGAGGGCAGCTATAACCAAACTACAGAGGGCAGCTATAACCAAGCCACAGGGGGCAGCTATAACCAAGCTACAGAGGCAGCTATAACCAAGCTACAGAGGGCAGCTATAACCAAGCTACAGAGGGCAGCTATAACCAAGCTACAGAGGCCAGCTATAACCAAGCTACAGAGGCCAGCTATAACCAAGCTACAGAGGGCAGCTATAACCAAGCTACAAAGGTCAGCTATAACCAAGCTACAGAGGGCAGCTATAACCAAGCTACAGAGGCAGCTATAACCAAGCTACAGAGGCCGCTATAACCAAGCTACAGGGGGCAGCTATAACCAAGCTACAAAGGTCAGCTATAACCAAGCTACAGAGGGCAGCTATAACCAAGCTACAGAGGGCAGCTATAACCAAGCTACAGAGGGCAGCTATAACCAAGCTACAAAGGTCAGCTATAACCAAGCTACAGAGGGCAGCTATAACCAAGCTACAAAGATCAGCTATAACCAAGCTACAGAGGGCAGCTATAACCAAGCTACAGAGGGCAGCTATAACCAAGCTACAGAGGCAGCTATAACCAAGCTACAGAGGGCAGCTATAACCAAGCTACAAAGGTCAGCTATAACCAAGCTACAGAGGCCAGCTATAACCAAGCTACAGAGAGCAGCTATAACCAAGCTACAGAGGCAGCTATAACCAAGCTACAGAGGGCAGCTATAACCAAGCTACAGAGGTCAGCTATAACCAAGCTACAGGGGGCCGCTATAACCAAGCTACAGAGGCCAGCTATAACCAAGCTACAAAGGCAGCTATAACCAAGCTACAGAGGGCAGCTATAACCAAGCTACAGAGGGCAGCTATAACCAAGCTACAGAGGGCAGCTATAACCAAGCTACAGGGGGCAGCTATAACCAAGCTACAGAGGCCGCTATAACCAAGCTACAGAGGCAGCTATAACCAAGCTACAGAGGGCAGCTATAACCAAGCTACAGGGGGCAGCTATAACCAAGCTACAGAGGCCAGCTATAACCAAGCTACAGAGGCAGCTATAACCAAGCTAAAGAGGGCAGTTATAACCAAGCTACAGAGGCCAGCTATAACCAAGCTACAGGGGGCAGCTATAACCAAGCTACAGAGGGCAGCTATAACCAAGCTACAGAGGGCAGCTATAACCAAGCTACAGAGGCAGCTATAACCAAGCTACAGAGGGCAGCTATAACCAAGCTACAGAGGGCAGCTATAACCAAGCTACAGAGGGCAGCTATAACCAAGCTACACAGGCAGCTATAAAGTCGTGCAGTGCGTTCTGAACACGGGAAGCCATTCTCCGATGGAGAGAATAGAAAGGAGGCTTTCCTCAGCGGTTCGCAGGTCATATTTGATGGGGTTACCAAACAAGGACACGATCATCAACAGGACCAAAGAAATGCCCGTTTCTGTGAGAAGTGTAGAGAGACGCAGTGCAGACACGGCTGAAAACGTAACACACCAGCAAACTCCTGCATTGAAAGATGCACCGGTGTTCAGCAGGGGTGTAAGAAAATACCGATAGAATCGAGTATCGCGATATTATCTTTTGCGATACCGTATCGATTCTCAAAAACCGCCAGTGTATAGATTTTTAATTGTTTACATGTCAAGGCTCGTGACAAACATTTTGTGTTGTGTGTAACCCCACGACTGCTAGATAACAGTGTTGTAATCTCTCTTCAGCCATCTGACTCTTCCACCCCAACCCAACAACGTAAACTGAGACAGGAAGTAGCATGAGCACAAAGAACGCAGGCCAATGAATTCGCAATGTATCACCTTTCTCACAGTATCATGATGTATCGCGATATGTTGACTCCTAACCCCTGTGTCATGATACATGTCGCATCGCCAGATACTCGCCAATACACAACCCTAGTGTTCAGCGTAGCGCTTGACAAGAGTGTGGATGTAAACGAGGGTCTACATCTAGCAGTGGTTACCAGATATGGCCACAAACAAGGGTCGCACTAAATTGGTAAGATTGAATCAATTTTCTATTGTGCCCAAGTAATTTGCACAAATAGTAATGCGGGCGGGGAGACAAGCAGCAGCAGTAAATACATGTATGGATAAACGCTCATTATGAAAGTGAACTGGCACGCGGGTCTGTGGGGGTTTTTTTTCCAAGTGGCACGAGACATCCAAAAGGTTGCCGACTCCTGGGCTAATCCTTTACCAAAGCTCCCTCATTACACACACACACACACACACACACACACACACACACACACACACACACACACACACACACACACACACACACACTCCTGTACTTCTAACGTTGTGGGGACCCCTCACTGACTACATTCTTTCCCTAGTCCTTAACCTTAACCATCACAACTACTAACTCTTCTAACCCTAAACCCCTAAACTTTACCTTACCTTTAACCTAATCCTAACTACTACTACTTACTACTACCACTACTACTGTTACTACTGCTACCACTACTACTACTACTTATTACTACCACTACTACTGTTACTACTGCTACTACTTACTACTACTACTACTACTACTATTTACTACTACTACTTATTACTACCACTACTACTGTTACTACTGCTACTACTTACTACTACCACTACTACTGTTACTACTGCTACTACTTACTACTACCACTACTACTGTTACTACTGCTACTACTTACTACTACCACTACTACTACTACTTATTACTACCACTACTACTGCTACCACTACTACTACTACTTATTACTACCACTACTACTGTTACTACTGCTACTACTTACTACTACCACTACTACTGTAACTACTGCTACTACTTACTACTACCACTACTACTGTTACTACTGCTACTACTTACTACTACCACTACTACTGTAACTACTGCTACTACTTACTACTACCACTACTACTGTTACTACTGCTACTACTTACTACTACCACTACTACTGTTACTACTGCTACTACTTACTACTACCACTACTACTGTTACTACTGCTACTACTACTACCACTACTACTGTTACTACTGCTACTACTGCTACCACTACTACTGTAACTACTGCTACTACTTACTACTACCACTACTACTGTTACTACTGCTACTACTTACTACTACCACTACTACTGTTACTACTGCTACTACTACTACCACTACTACTGTTACTACTGCTACTACTGCTACCACTACTACTGTTACTACTGCTACTACTTACTACTACCACTACTACTGCTACTACTACTACATCTGGCTGCTCCCGTTAGGGGTCGCCACAGTGGATCGTCCGTCTCCATCTCTTCCTGTCTTCTGCATCTTCCTCTGTCACACCAGCCACCTGCATGTCCTCCCTCACCACATCCATAAACCTCCTCTTTGGCCTTCCTCTTCTCCTCTTCCCTGGCAGCTCCATATTCAGCATCCTTCTCCCAGTATACCCAGCATCTCTCCTCCACACATGTCCAAGCCATCTCAAACTTGTCTCTCTTGCTTTGTCTCCAAACCGTCCAACCTGAGCGGTCCCTCTAATATACACGTTCCTAATCCTGTCCTTCTTCATCACTCCCAGTGAAAATCTAATCATCTTCACCTCTGCCACCTCCAGCTCCACCCTCTGTCTTTTTGTCAGCACCACTGTCTCCAAACCATACAACATAGCCGGTCTCACTACCATCTTGTAAACCTTCCCTTTAACTCTTGCTGGTACCCTTCTGTCACAAATCACTCCTGCCACTCTTCTCCACCCACTCCACCCTGCCTGCACCCTCTTCTTCACCTCTCTTCTGCACTCTCCATTACTTTGAACAGTTAACCCCCAAGTATTTAAATTTATAAACCAATCCTAATTCTAACCCTAATCCTAAATCCAAGCCCTAAAATAGACCCTTAAAGAAGTGAGGACCGGCCAACATGTCCTCACTTTGCAAAAATGTTCTCACTCTGATGGTTCAAGGTAGCTAATGTAGTCTTGCCACTAGCGGCGCTATAAACCAGCAGTTCCCTGTATTGTTTGCATCGAGGACGCACATGCACGCCACGGGGTGACGTATCACACATATCTGCAGGGGAAAAAAAAAAACACGAAGAAGAGGAACTACCAAGCCGAAAACCGAGCCACATCAGTATGCATCCTGGAGATAAGAAGAAAGAGAAGAAGAACATCAACAAGAGAATCGCGTTGACCACCGAGAGCGAAGCTGCTGCTGCTGCAAAGGCAAAGAAACGAAAATCTGCCTGTAAGGTAGAAGGCAGAAGATATTATAATACAGAGGAGAAGGATGAAGGAGGAGAGGATGGGTGGGCCGGATGACGTTCAGCAACTCTTGCTGTTGAACTTCCAACGACTCTGTTCTCGCATTTCAGCCGCAGGCATCCTCAGGCCCGTATCCCGGGCAGGAAGATGAGGGAACTGTCTAAACAGATGTCTATAAATATCGATATACTGCATGTAGGTGTGAGTGCAAATATGGTGCAGGGCAAGTAAAATCTAACTTTATATGATACATTTGCAAGGCGTACATATCTGTGCAACGCACATTTTTCTGTTGTATCATCTGAACCGGGGCGGCACGGTGGCGCAGTGGTTAGCGCGGTCACCTCCCAGCAAGAAGGTCCTGGGTTCGAGCCCCGGGGTAGTGCAACCTTGGGGGTCGTCCTCTGTGTGGAGTTTGCATGTTCTCCCCGTGTCTGTGTGGGTTTCCTCCGGGTGCTCCGGTTTCCTCCCACAGCCTAAAGACCTGTAGGTCAGGTGACTCGGCTGTACTACATTGTCCCTAGGTGTGTGTGTGTGTGTGTGTGTGTGTGTGTGTGTGTGTGTGTGTGTGTGTGTGTGTGTGTGTGTGTGTGTGTGTGTGTGTGTGTGTGTGTGTGGACCATGTGATGGCCTGGCGGCCTGTCCAGGGTGTCTCCCCGCCTGCCGCCCAATGCCTGCTGGGATAGGCTCCAGCATCCCCGTGACCCTGACCGCAGGATAAGCGGTTCGGATAATGGGTGGACGGATCATCTAAACCAGTGTTTCTCAACCGGGGGTCCGCGGACCCCTAGTGGTCCGTGGTGTAATTGCAAGGGGTCCGTGAAAATAAAATATCTTTTAAAAAAAGATCCTATGACATTTATAGAAATAGGATTATTTTACTCAAATGTGACTGAGACCTTTATCTACCTAAACTATAAAGGGTAACAGGACTTTTTTCTCTAATTACATCTGTTTCACAAGTGTAATTTGTTGTATTTTCATAAGAGATCTCGCTCCCGTTTGCGTTGTTAAAAGTTACTGCATAAAAATTCTGTTGTTACATATATCTGAAAGTTACTGAATACATATTCTGTTTTGTTACATATATCTGAAAGTTACTGAATACATATTCTGTTTTGTTACATATATCTGAAAGTTACTGAATACATATTCTGTTTTGTTACATATATCTGAAAGTTACTGAATACATATTCTGTTTAGTTACATATATCTGAAAGTTACTGCATAAGAATTCTGTTTTGTTAACTATATCTAAGTTACAACTGAAAGCTCTTATTTTTGCCCCAAAGAGTGAATAAATGCTATAATGCAATTTAAAATGCAGTTTCTACTGTTTCTATCAAATTGCAACCCCCCCTCCCCCAAGATCAGGTGGAGGGGTCCTCAGGGTAGATCAAAAATACGCAGGGGGTCCAGGACCCCAAAAAGGTTGAGGACCACTGCTCTAAACTGTGATAAATCTGTGCTAATGATGAACAGCTTTTTGTTTATCCTCCATTCGTTACACAAGGCCACAGGATTGGCACGTGCTATATTCCGATTTGGTTGAACACTATAAAGCCAGCATAGAATAACATCGCATACACATTTCGGTCATGAACATAATTAGCAGTAACACCAAACAGGCTAATTTACATACTTTTAACAACAAGCAGCAGCAGCAGCACTAACTTCTCATTATTTCTATTGTTTTATATTACCTCGGCTGTCGTTAGCCACACAACACGTGACCTGATGGACAACCAAGAAAATGTGCATTTTCCTCAACGACTCGATGGCGAAAGAGGTTCTACGCCTCATTCACCTGTCGACGACCTTCGAAAGGTGACGTCATCGAGTCTTGGAGGATGTCAGTCAAACGGAAGGCTCGTGACGTCAATCAGAAGACGGCGAATGAGGTCTTACGCTGCTGTCATGCGGTCACACTCAACTCGCCAACACTGCTGGCAGCATTGTCACGAGGTAACGTGACAAACCCACAATGAGAAGAACCGAAGAAGAACTTGGTCGTGTTGTGAATAACGCCGCTTTCACAACACGACAAAGCAAGACGCGGCACGGTGCAGGGAACGTGCTGCGTGGGCTTCAAGGACACACGCACACACACGCACGCACGCACACGCACACACACGCACGCACACACAATGTGTTCCGGTGAGGAGTTTTGAATGTAAACAAAACCGAGTGTGTTTACAAGGAGAACTACAATGGCCACCTTTAGAAACTCAAATCGGTCCTCACAAAATAAAAGCACAAGGACACACACATGCGCGCGTGCACACACAGTACACGCTGGTTAATGGTCTCGGCAATTTGCATATGAAACCAGTCCTGGTAGCGTAGCGGTTCCGTTTGCCTACCAACACGGGGATCGCCGGTTCGAATCCCCGTGTTACTCCTCCGGCTTGGTCGGGCGTCCCTACAGACACAAATGGCCGTGTCTGCGGGTGGGAAGCCGGATGTGGGTATGTGTCCTGGTCGCTGCACTAGCGCCTCCTCTGGTCGGTCGGGATGCCTGTTCGGGGGGGGGGGTTGTGATCCTCCCACGCGCTACACCCCCCCCCCGGTGAAACTCCTCACTGCCAGGTGAAAAGCAGCGGGCTGGTGACCCCGCCTGTATGGGAGGAGGCACGTGGTAGTCTGCAGCCCTCCCCGGATCGGCAGAGGGGGTGGAGCAGCGACTGGACGGCTCGGAAGAGTGGGGTAATAGGACAGGTACAATTGGGGAGAAAAAAAAGGGGGGGGCCACAAATAAATAAATAGCACATGAAAATGGCCGCTGGTCTTGATGCAGGCTCTATAATCCAGGTAATAATCCTTACTGTGTGGAATTGGCACGTGGGAAGGACCATGTGTCGGCCTTGTGATGGTCTGGCGCCCTGTCCAGGGTGGCTTGGATACTGGATGGACGGATGGATGGACTGGTCGCTGGTTTTGGTCGTTATGCCACTGTACTGTTTACTAGAAGAACCCCGCTACAATGTAGCAGTTTGGTTCTCCACCCGTCTAAATCTCCCTCCTCTTCATCCTGCCAGCTAACCGCCTTCCCCCTGCCCCTAAACCCCCCCCCACTCCAACTCCCTCCCCCCAAATGCTCAGAATCACCTGAAATGCCGAGAAAAGTGGTTTTTAGCCATTTTTAGAAAATGCATATTTTGCATAATTATGCATAATTATTATAATTATTTTATTTTCCTGCTATTTTTCTGGTCCTCTCTGGAACAATACCTACCACCTCCAAAAAAAATTAGGATCATCAGTGCATTTTTGCAAAAATGCATATATTTTGCATAACGCCAAAACATTTCTAAATCCCAGAAATTTTTTTTTATATAGGTGAACAAATCAAAGATGCTCAGAATCATCTGAAATGCCGAGAAAAGTGGGTTTTTTTAGCCATTTTTAGAAAAATGCATATATTGCATATGTATGCATAATTACGCATAATTTTAATTTTCTGGGATTTTTCCCTTACTCTCTGAGACAATACCTACCACCTCCAGAAAGAATTAGGATCATAAGTGCTTTAGTTTTCGGTCCTGCTATCTACACTAACACACACACACACACACACACACACACACACACTAACACCACACACACACACACATTCCGAAAATATATGAGTAGATAAGGGCGGGGATGCCTGCAGTCATTAAGAGGACACTTAGATGAGTGATGAAACCTATCTGTCAATAAACATTGTATCCAGATGAACTGATTCACCTCTCTCTCTCTCTCTCTCTCTCTCTCTCTCTCTCTCTCTCACACACACACACACACACACACACACACACACACACACACACACACACAGCTTTCCCGTGCTATTTCTGTCTCGCTGCATGTGTCGCTGAGGTGAGCATCAATCAGCACGGTGACCTGGAGGGGTATTTCTCAGGGGGCCCGCAGACAAAGAAACACGAGGGGCTTCTACATTCTACCCCCCCTCCCCCCCGCATGCTTCCCAATTCCCAGCACACCACCTCTCCCGTGTTTCTGAAGTTAATTAATTAATTCAGCCACTGCCCCAGAGACGCCGGGGTCACGACGCCCGAGTGTTGCACGCGGGCTATTTTCGGACGCCGAGTGGCGAAGACGAGCGCGTCATCAGTTGGCGAAGCGGCGGGCGGACCGCGAGGGGACCAGCAGAGGGGGAGGGGAGGGGGGGCACGCTGCCCCAGCGGCTGTTAATGAAAATCTGCTAAGCAAAGAAGCAGCGCCGTGTGCCAGCTGGAGGCGACCCCCATAGCGCGGGAGCGCACGCCGGGGTCCCAGGGGACGGGGTCCCAGGGGGACGGGGTCCCGGCGTACAGGCGGAGCTGACGGGAAGACGAACCAGCGAAAAGCAAAGGTTATGAATGAAGAAAGACGTGTTGCTATAACCGCCTCCTGTCGATCCTGTGGATCCTGTGTAGGTCTGTGTAGGTTTGTGTAGGTCTGTGTAAGTCTGTGTAGGTCTGTGTGGGTCTGTGTAAGTCTGTAAATCTGGGTAGGTCTGTAAAGTCTGTGCAGGTCTGTGTAGGTCTGTGTAGGTCTGTGTAAGTCTGTGCAAGTCTGTGTAGGTCTGTGTAAGTCTGTGTAGGTCTGTGTAAGTCTGTGTAAGTCTGTGTGGGTCTGTGTAGGTCTGTGTAAGTCTGTAGGTCTGTGTAGGTCTGTGTAAGTATGTGTAGGTCTGTGTGGGTCTGTGTAAGTCTGTGTGGGTCTGTGTAAGTCTGTGTAGGTCTGTGTAAGTCTATGTAGGTCTGTGTAAGTCTGTGTGGGTCTGTGTAGGTCTGTGTAGGTCTGTGTAAGTCTGTGTAGGTCTGTGTAGGTCTGTGTAAGTCTGTGTAGGTCTGTGTAGGTCTGTGTAAGTCTGTGTAGGTCTGTGTAAGTCTGTGTAGGTCTGTGTAAGTCTGTGTAGGTCTGTGTGGGTCTGTGTAAGTCTGTGTGGGTCTGTGTAAGTCTGTGTAGGTCTGTGTAAGTCTGTGTAGGTCTGTGTGGGTCTGTGTAAGTCTGTGTAGGTCTGTGTAAGTCTGTGTAGGTCTGTGTAGGTCTGTGTAAGTCTGTGTAGGTCTGTGTAGGTCTGTGTAAGTCTGTGTAGGTCTGTGTAAGTCTGTGTAGGTCTGTTTGGGTCTGCGTAAGTCTGTGTAGATCTGCGTAAGTCTGTGTAGGTTTGTGTAGGTCTGTGTAAGTCTGTGTAAGTATGTGTAAGTCTGTGTAGGTCTGTGTAAGTCTGTGTAGGTCTGTGTAAGTATGTGTAGGTCTGTGTAAGTCTGTGTAGGTCTGTGTGGGTCTGCGTAAGTCTGTGTAGGTCTGTGTAAGTCTGTGTAGGTCTGTGTGGGTCTGCATAAGTCTGTGTAGGTCTGTGTAGGTCTTGTAAGTCTGTGTAGGTCTGTGTGGGTCTGCGTAAGTCTGTGTAGGTTCTGTGTAAGTCTGTGTAGGTTCTGTGTAAGTCTGTATAGGTCTGTGTAAGTCTGTGTAAGTCTGTGTGGGTCTGTGTAGGTCTGTGTAAGTCTGTGTGGGTCTGTGTAGGTCTGTGTAGGTCTGTGTAAGTCTGTGTGGGTCTGTGTAGGTCTGTGTAGGTCTGTGTAAGTCTGTGTGGGTCTGTGTGGGTCTGTGTAAGGGAGCGTCGCCGGACGGTTTGTGTTTTAACGTTGAACGCGTCTCTCTTAAGTCCCGCAAGGTGCGCCAAGAAGGCGCGTTCCGCGCTTCCGCGGCCGAGCGCGCGCCTGCCTAATATCAAATGGGAGCCGGCCATTAGTAATTAATGGTGTTGATCTTGTAAAGATTTCCCGGCGGATCGGGCCCGTCTTTATCTCCTCGGGTGGATTGTTTTTGAATGTTTTGTCTGGTAAACATCGCTAACAAAGCCGATTCCGTACGGAGGTAATTAACAGCAATCGCCGGAAACAAATCAACACGGCCCCGCGGGAAACGCTCCGGTTTCAACAGACTGGGAGCTCAAGAGCGGCGGGCCAGGACCACGTGAAGACGGGGACTACGGTGCGCTCTTGCAAGGCTGCGAGAGCGAGGACCGCGGACTCTGCGCTTCGGCTGCCGATTCCCAGTGATGCACAATGAAAACTGAGGTGATAATGAGTATCCAGTCATCCATCCATCCAGCCAGCCAGCCAGCCAGCCAGCCATCCATCCAGCCAGCCAGCCAGCCAGCCATCCAGCCATCCATCCATCCATCCATCCATCCATCCATCCATCCATCCAGCCATCCAGCCAGCCATCCATCCATCCTTCCATCCATCCATCCAGCCAGCCAGCCATCCATCCATCCTTCCATCCATCCAGCCAGCCAGCCAGCCAGCCATCCATCCATCCTTCCATCCATCCATCCAGCCAGCCAGCCATCCATCCATCCAGCCATCCAGCCATCCAGCCAGCCAGCCAGCCATCCATCCTTCCATCCATCCAGCCATCCATCCATCCATCCATCCAGCCAGCCATCCAGCCATCCATCCATCCTTCCATCCATCCATCCAGCCAGCCAGCCAGCCATCCATCCAGCCATCCATCCATCCATCCTTCCATCCAGCCAGCCAGCCAGCCAGCCATCCAGCCAGCCAGCCATCCAGCCAGCCATCCATCCATCCATCCATCCACCCATCCATCCAGCCAGCCAGCCAGCCATCCAGCCAGCCAGCCATCCATCCAGCCAGCCAGCCATCCATCCATCCATCCATCCTTCCATCCATCCATCCATCCATCCATCCATCCAACCATCCGTCCATCCAGCCAGCCAGCCATCCATCCATCCATCCATCCATCCATCCATCCATCCATCCATCCATCCATCCAGCCATCCGTCCATCCATCCGTCCATCCATCCATCCAGCCATCCGACCATCCATCCATCCAGCCAGCCATCCATCCAGCCATCCGTCCATCCATCCGTCCATCCATCCAGCCATCCGTCCAGCCATCCATCCGTCCATCCATCCATCCACCCATTATCTGAACCGCTTATCCTGCTCTCAGGGTCACGGGGATGCTGGAGCCTATCCCAGCAGCCATTGGGCGGCAGGCGGGGAGACACCCTGGACAGGCCGCCAGGCCATCACACAGGGCCAACACACACACACACACACACACACACACACACACACACACACACACACACACAGGGGGAGAACCCAGGACCCCGGGGCTCGAACCCAGGACCTTCTTGCTGTGAGGCGACCGCACTGACCACTGCGCCACGGTGCCGCCCTAATAATGAGTAGCAGTGGGTTATTTATAACGGAAAGTCGCAGGTGTAGCTATCACCTCTCGATAGAGATATCATTCGCGTGTCTCCTTTTTGAAAGACCGGACATCGTGGTGCCTTTTGTTTGGATACCCAGCACGCCTCACAGCACACCTGGTACCAGATATTAACAGAGAGGCTCTCGTCTGGTTCTGGCTCCGTATTTCAGCCCATTATCTGGCTTCCCTCCGTATGATGCCAGCACCACTACGTCTGGTTTCGGGCAGATACTCCGTAAAGGTGGCTGGTTATCAGCGCATGCACATTGTGCGTGAGACATTAGGCCTCCAGCCCACACGATGGACAGCTGAGCAAAGCTTGGGGGTCTGCTAATTCCTCCCCACCTTTGCACAGGTCTGTGGCCACGGATCAGTGGCCACAGTAACAAGGCTGACAGAGGCTTCCAACAAGTCGGGAGACGTGCAAACAGATGAGCCTGGCAGCTCTGGTCTCCAAAGAGCCGGGGTGGGCGGGAGAGGGGGGTAGGGAGGTAGGGGGCGGGCGGGGGAGGGGGGTGAATGGGAATCATCCAGTCAAGTGTAGTCGAACATGCGTGCCCATCTCAACAGGCTCTAATGAGCAGTCTGAGGATCAACTGGCTGGAGCAGGTTAGGGGTGTGACACAGCTCTTGTTGGAGGATTTAGTGTTGGAGTGGGAGGGAACGCTGGCAGACGCCAGTCTGGATGTGAGAGAGAGAGAGAGAGAGGGAGGGAGAGAGAGAGGGGGGGGAGAGGGAGAGAGAGAGAGAGAGAGAGAGAGGGAGAGAGAGAGGGAGGGAGAGGGAGAGAGAGAGAGAGAGAGAGAGAGGGAGGGAGAGGGACAGGGAGAGAGAGGGAGAGAGAGGGAGGGAGAGAGGGAGAGGGAGGGAGAGAGGGAGGGAGAGGGACAGGGAGAGAGAGGCAGAGAGGGCAAAGTGAACATCACTCAGCCAGGTGAGCCATGGACGCAGCACTTCATGCACGAGTGTGTAATTTTAACACGCGCGTGCGCGAGGGCACGGGCTCGCCCTTAACGCGTAAGTACAAACGCTTGACCAAGTGTACACACACACACACACACACACACATACACACACACGCGTGCGCGCACGCACACACGCACAAAGGCACACCGAGGACGAGTAGTGATTAAAAAATGTGCATGATTTTTAACACTTCAAATAACATCTTAAGCACAAGCATGAATTTGTGCACACACACACACACACTCGCATGCACACATGTACACACACACACACACAAACACACACACACACACACACACACACACACACCCCCGGTGCAGGTGAACACATCTGAACGAGATATAACAGATATTTGAACCGGGGGGGGGGCGGGACACTTTAACACACAAAGTAGCAGCAGGGACGGCGCGCACGACTCGTCTGAGGAGGATCGGTGGGGCCTCGCCGCAGGCTGCGCGAGCGCTCACGCGCTTCCACACGCGCCCCTCCCTGCGCGCGGCGCATAAGTCTTCACGAGAGCCAGCGAGGGTTGTAAATATCCGGCGCAGTCGCGGCGATTAGCCGCCGTCCTTTGTAGTCCGCGTGTTGCATCACTCACAGTTTTAACAGCCGCGCAGCCGCAAATTGATAGGGGGCACGGGGACCGACATTACCGCTGTGCGTGAATAAGTAATCATAAAGACGCGACTGGAAGGGTGACGGCGCCCACGGACGCCAAGGCTCTCATCCATTTCGCTTGTCACGACCGGCCGGGGAACAGCCGCAATAAAGCCCCCACTCTGCCTCGCCATCTATCAACGGGCCCGGGCCTGGCAGGTACTTGGCTCGCTCTCTGAGGCCGGCCTCTGGGTCTTAGAATACATTTGGGCCCCTTGCCCTCTCCTCTCGGGAGCGCACTCCGCCCGGGCTCCGCTAGTGCACCCCCTTAAGCTCCGAAGGGTTGCCGACGGGGGCCGAGGCCTGCGAGACCCCCGTGAAGCCCCCTGGGGTAAAGTGGCGGGAGTTCTCTGCAACGCGACGTCTTCCGCCCAACCAGGACTGACAACAACGTAACGTCCCCCCCCCCTCCCCCCAATGTCCTAAGTGGCGAGACATCAGTCTCAGTCACGGTCCTACAGTCAGTTAGTCAGCTCCGAGTTGAACCCCCGAAACAACACAAGAATAACCACAACACGAACACCACATCATTAAAACACAATTTTAATGGGCGTCCGGGTGGCGTGGCGGTCTATTCCGTTGCCTATCAACATGGGGGTCGCTGGTTCGAATCCCCGTGTTACCTCCGGCTTGGTCGGGCGTCCCTACAGACACAGTTGGCCGTGTCTGCGAGTGGGAAGCCGGATGTGGGTATGTGTCCTGGTCGCTGCACTAGCGCCTCCTCAGGTTGGTCGGGGCGCCTGTTCGAGGGGGAAGCCAGTATTTTTTTCCCTAGGATGAATCCGTAAGTTCCCGCCCTCAAGCACTAGGATTGGCCAGGTCTGCCTGTCAGTCAACCTTCCGGATTCGTCCTAGGAAAAAAACAGTCGCCGGTTAGGGCTGTTGCGCGTTCGCATCGGCCTTGACTGACAGGCAGATCTGGCCAATCCTAGCGCCTGAGGGGGGGGGGGACTTTCCGGATTCATCCTAGGAAAAAAATATTCCCGAGGGGAAACTGGGGGGAATAGCGTGATCCTCCCACGCGCTACGTCCCCCTGGTGAAACTCCTCACTGTCAGGTGAAAAGAAGCGGCTGGCGACTCCACATGTATGGGAGGAGGCATGTGGTAGTCTGCGGCCCTCCCCGGATCGGCAGAGGGGGTGGAGCGGCGACCGGGACGGCTCGGAAGAGTGGGGTAATTGGCCGGGAACAATTGGGGAGAAAATAAAAACAAAACAAAAAACAAAGCACAATTTTAAATCTAACATTAACAGCCCCATCAGCCATCGCGCTCCCCCAGCGCGGAACCGCCGGACAGTCACAGCGACCGCCTCCCCCCGGTCGCTACAGTATGACGTCATTGTTTTGTTGTCAAGGCGCGTGTGTGGCAGGTTTGGAAAGGAGTGTTTACTCACTTAATTATTAAACATGCACATTCCACGCAGCGCTAGCCCACTGTACAAAATAAAGTTATGTTTTATTTTATTTTTTGCATTTGTACGCTGGGAAAAGACAGGCATACTGTTGGGTCTCAGATGTTACACAGCCACCTGCCACTACTACTGGGGGGGGGGGTTGCACCCACCACTAGGGGGGTTCCCCTTGCTAATGAGCACTGCCCCCCCCCCACCCACACACACCTTACACCAACTCTCTCTCTCTCTGTTTCAGAGAATGCCGCTCCCTCTCCTCACTGCCAAGATGCCGTCGGCCGGACGAGCAAAAGCGGCGCGGGCCTCCGAGGCTACCTCGCCATAATCCGTCCTCTCACCATGACGGAGCAGCTATCAGGGAAGCGCAAAGGAGACACGTATATAAATAAATAAAAGCTGCGATAGGCCTCCGAGAGGTGAGGGGAAAGCCGAGAGAAGCGTTTTATCCGGGCCCCCTCGCACTCCCTCCTCAGAAATCCAATACCTGCCCGCGCAAAGGACGGATGATGAGGTGGATTACTGCGTGACGGGAAAGGTCACGCAGTACGACGGCGAGGTGACCTCAGATAACCGGAGGCGCCCCCCCGGGTCACACTGAAGCAGGCATGACCGGGGGAGGGGGGAGGGGGAAGGGAGGGGGTGCGGAATCGCGCGTAGTAACACACGGAGGCAGCGCTGGTCTGGGCGGAGTTAGGGGCACTTCTCTTCGCACTGTCTACCGGAGTCCGCTCGGAGTACGCGGTTCGCACATGCGCAGTAGACCGGCGTTACGTATACGTATCAAGGTGGGGCTGAGGAGACGCACGGCGACCAAGGAGACGAGAGCGACTCAGCGGCGGTAGCGGGGGGGAGGGGGAGGGGGGAGGGCTGGGAGGCGAGTTTTGATATTTTCCATTTCCGTCTCTCCATCTCTCTTCTTTTCTTCCTCTCTGTCTCTTACCTCCATTTTGTTTTCGCTCTTTTCCTCCGTGCCCCCCATATATCGCCTTCCGTCGCCCCCCCACCCCCACCCCCCCACCCGCTCTGTCGTTTGATCTCTCCGTGGCCCAGAGTCACCCAGCAGACAGGCTTTATAGCCCACATTCAGTGTTCCACATGAAGGAGCTTGTCTAAAGAAAAATAATCAAAAAACAACAACCAAAAGGAAAAAAAAAGAAGCGGTCTTCTCAAAATAAATGAGCCGCACTGCAGGCAAACACAGACGATGACGGGACCGTTCAGATAGTGGCCACCGCAACAGGCATCAGTAATTCGACTCGAAGAGAATATCTTCATGGGCTGTGTGTGTGTGTGTGTGTGTGTGTGTGCGTGTGTGTGTGTGCGTGTGTGTGTTTGGGGATTGATGCGGCGCGCATGCGTGTGCTTAAGTGTTGTCTATCAGTGTCTTTCTTCCACTCCGAAAGCCCAGCTAGCTTAACACAGGTGGAGGCTTAACTCCTCCACACCAGGTTTTTTTTTTCATTCTTATTGGTCCACCAGTTCCCTTTTTGTCCTCTCCTCACTTGCCCAAGATGTGGCATTACTACAACCAAACATAACTGATGATGCCTGATAAAAAAACACTTTCGGGGGCGTCCGGGGGTGGCGTAGCGGTCTATTCCGTTGCCTACCAACACGGGGATCGCCGGTTCGAATCCCCGTGTTACCCCCCGGCTTGGTCGGGCGCCGCTACAGACACAATTGGCCGTGTCTGTGGATGGGAATCCGGATGTGGGTATGCGTCCTGGTCGCTGCACTAGCGCCTCCTCTGGTCAGTCGGGGCGCCTGTCCGGGGGAGGGTCCTCCCACGCGCTACGCCCCCCTGGTGAAACTCCTCACTGTCAGGGGAAAAGTAGCGGGCTGGTGACTCCACACGTATCGGAGGAGGCATGTGGTAGTCTGCAGCCCTCCCCGGATCGGCGGAGGGGGTGGAGCAGCGACCGGGACGGCTCGGAACAGTGGGGTAATTGGCCGGATACAATTGGGGAGAAAAAGGGGGGAACCCCCCCCCCAAAAAAACACGCTTTCAACACACGTCAAACAATCTTCTAAGGACAAGAGAGGGTCTCTTGCATTGCTAACGATATAATCAGGTGTAGCATGGTGAGGATGGGTCACCGGAAGCAGCCGTTACCAGTATCACGAGGAGATGCTCAAACCATGAACACGGCGTGGGTACAACCAAAGAAAGAAGAAGAAGAAGAAGAAGAAGAAACGAATCAATATCTCTGTAACTGTCTATTGTTCCACACACGTGGGCCTGAATGGACCCCAGTCAATATATCGCTGCCGTCCTCATCTTTCAAATACAGCCTTTGACTGTGATTGACTGACACGCCACAGACACCCACCGCCTAATTGGACTTTCCTCCGCGGAAGGCGTCCGGAGGCGGCTATCTTTGTCACTGGCAGGATGCCGCGCGGCCCGGGGAAATTTAATTCACACAGAGAGGGATTTAATTAGACCACTTTGTACCTTTCATCGCTGCCGAGTCCTTTGCTCTCGTGTTACCAAGTTTCCCTACCTCGCTTTTTATTGCTTCAGCTAATCTCCGGGCCTCAGTCAAACGCCACGGTTCGCCGTGCTCACATCAGTGGGAAGGCGGTTTCATCAGCTCCAGCCTCCTGTTAGCGCGAGGCTAGCAACCACCACCTGCACCATGCAGCCCTACTGGACGGTTGATGCTAGCTCCAACGGGGTGTAGGCCCGGAAGTAGCCGCGATTGGCTGTTGCGGCCGTGATTGGCTGTTGCGTCGGCCAATAGACAGCGCGGACCCTCGAAGCGCACTGACTTGACACAAACGATGCGCACTGAAACATTTAGCTAGCTACGTGTCTGTGAAGGTTCTCATTCATCCAGGTCATGGTTATCCAAAGGAGTTGAATCAATATATACCAAGTCCAGTTGCACTTGATTCAACTCCTTTGGATATTTAGCTAGCTAGCTTACAACTGACCTTAACATTGCCAGATCGTACTGTAACCCTAACCCTACCGCTATCGCTAGCTAACTAACGTTAGCTTAATTCGCCCCAACTATTGCTCCGTCTGTCGGTCTGGCAGTCAGTGCGCTTCGAGGTTCCGCGCTGTCTATTGGCCGACGCAACAACCAATCACGTCTACTTCCGTGCCTACACGCCATCAACCCTACTGGACAGCCACATGGTGATATTCATGTAGCGTATTCAACAACAAAAAGCTCATTCTACTGCTGCACTTGTTGTCAGCTGACGTGTATAAAAACATCTGTATACCTTCTTGAGGAATCGACACCATACGGCTGCACATCTGGCAGCGTACGAAAGCTTGGACACGTGCAGCGGCTTTGTATTTTCCTTTTACCGCGAGGCGGTTTGTGTGAAAACGTAAACAAAGATAACGCACTGGAACAGGAAATGAAGATGCCTCCAAAGCAGGAAACGGCCAATCGAACAAAATTGTACGACACACTGGTTCGGAAGGGCAGCCTGGCAATTAGAGAGGCTGTGCCATCAGCAAAACACAACGGCCGACACTTCCTGCCTAAATATCCCTGAGCAAGGCGCCGTGACACCCCCCCCTCCAACACACACACACACACACACACACACACACACACACACACACACACACACACACACACACACACACCTGCTCACTCATGGCCTCAGACAGATGCTTGTCAAAATGTGCACTTCCTTCCTACCTCTTTCAATGTATTTGAATCAAAAGACCTCCGAAGAACAATTTATCAGCTAAGCTTCGGAGGAACCGTCCACAAAACTGAGAGGACCACGGGCAGCCCCGGCTTATCCCAAATTTAGCACGAGACCTGTAAAAAAAAAATCTTTGTACCGCTAGCTAATCGCATATTAGCAACTCCCTGTATGATGACTCTTCCGTATTGGAATCAGCTATTTTTCATCTTTTATCTACGAAGACGTGTCTTTTTCCACTGTTCATTACCCTGATAGTGACTGGTTGCACCGTCTCAGGGTTGCCAACCTTCACACATCTGGCGTGAGTGTCACGCTTCCGGGACACCGAGGCAAACCTCACGCCAAAACACCTGCCGCGGCAACGGAGACGGACAGCGGAACGTGGAGTGGAGTATAGTGGTGGTTAGACCAAGGGGAACCTCTTCGACTCTAGAAGGCAGCCGAGTAGTAGAAAACTGGGTCTTTTATATAGGTGTTTCCATGGAGATGCATCATGGATTACTGTCTGATCGGTGCGTGACGCTTCTCTCCGTGTCGAATAAATGCTCCGTAAACAGCCAGCTACGTTCGCTGTCTAACGTCACGTGCACGGCAGAGATCGACAGCAACGGGAGGAACCGCGCGCACATGCACAACACCCGACTCCGGCCCGGTTACCGAAGTTGGCAAGTCTGAATCTCGTTAAGTACTTTTTTACTTGCCTGCTGCAATACTTTGATATCTGACGACGGCATTATCCCCTTCCGAGGGTTGTAGCATGTAGGATTTGATTTGCTTTCCTGATCCTCCAGGAAGGGGATTTGCGTTCCTCCCTCTGGTACGGGGTCCAGGATCAAGTCAGCTAATGCAGCATCCCCCAGGGGTAGGTGCAGCAGGAGTTATAGGCACACCGCATGGAGGTTCAAACCCAGGCCCTTTCGCTGGCGATGGGGGGGGGGGCAGCCTCACTGAGCACTAAGCCATCCTGCCCCCAGTGAGAGACCTTAAAACACAGAATGATACGCTCGCCCTCGCCCGCACTCCTCCCTTTTAACATCCAATCAAAGTTTTTTATGCAAGCAAGTGCCACAAATAGCACGAGGGAAGCTGCACGGAGTGCCGTGTGTCAGTAAATACGCTCGTGATTTGTTCACGTGCATCGTAACACAAAGTCCCTGAAAGGAGCCTCACCGGCTTGGCTAGGGGGCAGAAGAGCCAAACAGTCTGAACAGGGTCAGCCCGGCAGTTAAAGCCCAATAAAGTGTTTTTCTTTTGCTTCTAGTATCTTTGTGGAATCTTGAACAACCATCTATTATCTATTTATTTATTTGAATGTGCTTTTCACTCAGTTTCCCCCGCACTAGTGCTGCGATACGGACCATGCAACAACAACAACAAAAAAAAGAGAAGAAGGTGCAAACCGTGATGGTGTTGCAAGGCAGCAGAGCCTGCAGCTTGTTGTGAGAGGTGGGCCACACAAACGACACATTTTGGTTTCAACGTGTCGGATTGTTGAGCTGAAGCTCTTTCATTAGCCCTCATTAATGTTATCTGGCACATATCTCAGACAGGCCGGTTGGATCGCCCGTCGCTATCTGGCCTTAGCTGCACAATCTCGTCCCTCAGCAGTCCCCATCCTCCTCCATCTCCCCTTGGCATTAGCCTGTCGACGGCCCGGCATCAAACTGTCCCAATTTCACACTCTTCCCTCTATTTCTATCTCAGCAGAGTGAGCGAAGCGCTGCCACACAAATGGCAGCTCTGATTAGAAACCAATTAGCTCTCCAGATTTCCGGACCCCCTCGCCGGAGAAGCTGCACGCAACGACAGCGCCTCCAGCTCAGGACGGGGATCGGCTCAGCTCTTTCTAAACTCCTGCTGGCCCTGCTGTCATGCGATGCGGAGTTCAACTTTTTCCCGAGTCTAAAACAGGACGGTCGGGGCCTGTGAGTGGGCGGAAATGTGCAGTTGCGCACGGTTACACACTCCCGCAGCAGCGAGACTATCACTTTTATCAATCCACTCAGCGCTCAGTGAAGAACAGGCGTGAGCTGAGGCAGGTTGGGGATTTTCTCAAGAGCAATAAATTGTGAGGAGGTTTGATAAGGCACAGGTAGACAGGCGGGAGTGATGTGATGTGTCTCAGCCCTTAACTGGCTGACCTAAATCTTCCTTTCCGATGCCCCTGGCATTGCAGGGGAGGAGGGGGGGGGCAAAGTGAAGAAGACATCTATAATACAACCTGACCTAATTGTGTGCTGTGGCAGTGCAAGACGGATGAGATATGAGGTACGAGGCACCGGAAGGTTGTAATATGAGCATGTTGCATGCGGGGGGGGGGGGCGGGGGGGGTCTGTGATAGATGCCCCGGATCGTATTAACAAAAGCGAAGGGCACCTGATTATAAGCGGAGCCATCTCCGGAGCGGGCTCGTCAGCCAAACACGAGACGCGGAGTCTCGCCTCCAGTGGCGCTCCCAGTAGCACGATGACGTAATAAGGGCCAACTCTGCACGGACGCGCTTCACAGATCCCGCCAAACCGGACCGTGAGGGAGGGAGGGCGCGTCATTCTTCGCCTGCTCGTTTGCGCGGGGCGACTAAGCAGGCTGCAAGCGGCGCCCCCGGCTTGATGCGGCGCCCCCGGCTTGATGCGGCGCCCCCGGCAGTCTTGCAAGCCCGTTTCATTGAGGCGTGTTGCTCCCTCTGCCTCGCCGGTTCCACCCGGCGGAATCCCGCTCACAAAACTCCCCCCCCCACCCCCTCAGCCCCCCTCAGATTAATTGCAGCCTTTTAGGCTCCCTCACAACCCCTCCTGTCCATTTGCAGGCCTTTCATTTCCAGCTGAATGTCTGGCCCGTGGAATACAGCGGCACTAAATGCCATATCCTTTCAGCGCGGGAAAGCCGGGGTAATTGTCTCTGTGGCATAATCGGCCCTCAACAAAAGCCGGCGGAAATGACTGGGTTTTAACCTAATATGGAGCGCTGTCATTTCACCCCCCCTCCCCCTACAACCCCCCCCCCGGCTTCGATACAGCGAGTTCGGTTCCCTGTATTCCGGGTGACCGTTTATCTCTGTCTCGGGCCTTCGCGTTGCTTCTTTTCTTTTCTGCCGACGGCCCGTAATTGCCTCCATCTGCTCTTTAAAGGTATTGCTTTTGGGGGGGGGGGCAGAGATAGCACGGGGCGGGGCAGAGATAGCACGGGGCGGGGGCAGAGATAGCAAGGGGCGGGGGTAGAGATAGCACGGGGCGGGGCAGATATAGCAAGGGGCGGGGGTAGAGATAGCAAGGGGCGGGGCAGAGATAGCAAGGGGCGGGGCAGAGATAGCAAAGGGCGGGGGCAGAGATAGCACGGGGCGGGGGCAGAGATAGCGCGAGGCGGTCAGATAACCGGCGGGAGCGCGTGAACAGCCCGCTGTAAACGCCCGCCGGTCGCCTCTTGATGACGCGCAGCCTCCGCTGTCTTGGGCCCGCGCTTTTCCTCTACTTCCGGTTTTGTTTTGTTGTCGTTTTTTCTTTTCTTTGTTGTTGTTGTTGTTGGTTCAGTCGCATTGGCAGTCGGAGGAGCAGCCTTTCGTCAATCTTTTTTTTTTTCCCCTCTCTCCTTCTCCTCCTTCCGCGGGCCGCTAAAGCCTTATCTCGGGGAGGAGACACTTGACAAATTAAATCAATAAATCAGTCACACACAAGACGGATTGAGTGTCAAAAATGATAACCATTGACTCGAAGATCCCGGAAGAAGATTAGGGTATGATGCTTTCCTCGCGCGTACCGTCGCCATTTAGGGACACCCCCCCCTCCCCCGCCCCTCCTCCCCCCCTCCTGCAGCAACAGGTGGGCTGCATAAAACAGCGTGCAGGTATCGCCGTCTGAAACTGATTTGAGGGGAGGCGCGGGAGCAACCGTTTCGTCTTGCGTGTTGTGAAAGTGTCATGTTGCGCCAGACCCGTCTCACCGGACTTCACGATCAGAACCAGAATCGGGCTCATTGGCCGTGTAGGTTTGCACAAACAGGGAATTTGACTCCGGTTTTGTGGCTCTCTCGGTGTAGTTAACCCAGAATAGCAGCACAACAACACAACAACACACAGCAGACTAGTATTTGTAGTTTTGTACATGTGGATCCAAAATAGTAAGACACAGAGCACCGGACCGTCCCGGTCCCTGCTCCGCCCCCCTCTGCCGACCCGGGGAGGGCTGCAGACTACCACATGCCTCCTCCCATACATGTGGAGTCACCAGCCGCTTCTTTTCCCCTGACAGTGAGGAGTTTCGCCAGGGGGGGGAGTAGCACGTGGGAGGATCACCCTACCCCCCCAGTCCCCCCCCCGAACAGAGGAGGCGCTAGTGCAGCCACCAGGACACATACCCACATCCGGCTCCCCACCCACCACAAACACGGCCGATTGTGTCTGTAGGGACGCCCGACCAAGCCGGAGGTAACCTGGGGGACTCGAACCGGCGAGCCCCGCGTTGTAGGCAACGCAATACACCGCCACGCCACCCGGACTCCCACTTATAATAATTTTTTTCATTTCTGCGGCGTGTTTGCCCCAGGGAGCAGCTATTTGCTGGGGTATGATGACGTACCCGTCCAGGAAAACAGACTGTGTGCGTGTTGCTGAGACGCGGAGCCTCTAACCTGCGCAGCTCCAACCTCACACAGACATAAACCCGCGTCTCGCTGTCAGACGCGGCTTATCCGGGGAGTCCCGCTCCCCCTGTTTGCTCCCGTAACTCGCCCTCCGTGCTCAGCCCCGTCTCGTGCAGCCGGCAAAAGTCGGGAGGTGCAGGGGAAAAAGTATGCAGTAAGAGAAGTCAAACAGGTGGAGCAAACACTGCTCGGGCGAGTACACTAGACCCGGTGAGAGGGACGAGTGAATATGAATTATACATGTAGTAGGAGGAGGGAGTGGGTTGGTGGGTGGTGGGTGGGTGGTGGGGGGGGCAGATTTGTCAGAATAAATACATAAAGCTTGAAAAACTCGCAGCAAGCCATAATGTAATCTGTCGCAATTCAAGGTTACCAAACGAGCAAGGAGCAATTTATTCGCTCTCATAGAAAAGGCTGCACGGAGACGAGAGCGCGTAACTGCCGAGAGCGTTTCCGGGGAGACAATGACGGAGAGGGGCTTTAGTTTGGATATGGATACACCGGAGGCCTCCCTCGTGAGGAGAATAATGCAAATTAGCGAGGTAGATATGCAGAGTGAGACAGTAGCGCGTCGACGCTTCAATTTAACGACACGCGCGCACCGGATGTGAGGTCCTCCTGCCTATATATAGCCTGTTTGTCCTGCGAAACTCGACATCTCTCACAAGCCGTGCCACCGCGAGGCAGCTGCGCGCACATCGAGTGTGCTTAAGGTGGCTGTGATGCTGATGCTGATGCTGCGTTGCTATGCAACCGCCAGAAAATGTGAAAGCCCAATAGTTGGGGAAAAGTTGGTTTTAAAATGTAATCAGGTATGATGACTTGGTGAGAGGCTGGACTCGGCAATGACTCAGGCACAGCGCTGTAGTCTGCGCGCCCTCGTCACCCACCCCCTCCCCCTTTTTCTCCCCGATTGTGCTTGGCCAATTACCCCACTCCTCCGATACATGCGGTGTCACCAGCCCGCTTCTTTTCACCTGACAGTGAGGAGTTTCACCAGGGGGACGTAGCGCGTGGGAGGATCACCCCACCCACCCACCCACCCACCCACCCAAGTTCTCCCTCCCAACCCAGTCGCACGGACTTTCGTGATGGCATCACGCTAATTAATCTATCGTGATGCCATCACGATTATGACCTGATTTACGTGATGTGGTCACGATCTGATAGAACCCTAACTCTAACCCTAACCCTCGTGACCGCGTCACGTAAATCAGGTCATAATCGTGATGGTATCACGATCGAAAGTCCGTGCGACTGGGTAGTCCCTCCCCACCGAACAGGCGCCCCGACTGACCAGAGGAGGCGCTAGTGCAGCGACCAGGACACATGCCCACATCCGGCTTCCCACCCGCAGACACGGCTAATTGTGTCTGTAGGGGCGCCCGACCAAGCCGGAGGCAACACGGGGATTCGAACCAGCGATCCCCGTGTTGGTAGGCAACAGAATAGACCACTACGCTACCCGGACGCCCCCCCACCCCCACTTGCCACCTTCTTAGTGAAATTAGAAAGTACCCCCAACCACTTGCCCCCTGTTAGCGGTGAAATCCAGCAACACTGAGGCCTCCTGCTCCAGGATTCAGCTCACAGTCTCCACCCTCACAGCGTGACGCGTTCGTGTTCGTGACGCGTTCGTGTTTTTTCATCGCTCTCTCTTCGCCAGCCAATTATAGTTTTGTTCTACTTGGCATTATTCTTTATGTGTGCAACAGTATAAACCCACCATTGTGTCACTAATGGCAAGGTAAGGCCTCCTCCATTCGCTGTTTACCACGCAGAAGAAAATAATGCGGAGATAAACCTAGTCGACTAATTACGCTAATGATTGCAAAATGATGTGAAGCAGCGGAGGCAGAGAATCACTGAAGCGTCTCAAGGACCCGGAGCAGTAATATGCAAATGCGGGCCTGCAGTAGATGTTCGGTTCATTTTCCCCCCATTTCTCTCATTTTTATCTGTTTTCTAATGTTTTGAGCTGAGCTGCCTTCGAAATGCAACAGGATACAAAAACACGGCTTAGCCTCACACGCACACGCGCACACGCGCACACACACACTTGCTGCTGCATTTGTGCGCATGCACACTTGCAGCCGAGGCTCAGTGTGTCCCCGTACCGCGTGCCTCTGAGCAGCTCCACTGGATCAGATGGGGAGGGGTGGGGAAGGGGACTGGTGGTGGTGGTGGTGGTGGTAGTGGGGGTCAGGCTACCCTGATCCTCTCACCCCCCCCCCGCCCCGCCGCCCCTCCAATTGCTGTGCCCATCTCTCCAACCAGTGTGCTTGATGAAGGGGAGCCACGAGGGCCCTGTGTGCGGGACTCCTTCCTGTGCTGATGTCTCCTTGACAAGGTGAAAAATACGAGCAAACACAGAATGACTGAAACCAGCCTGCCTCAAAATCCACCCTCCCCCCCCCCACACACACATACACACACATCCCCACAGTGACAGGGGCAATGCTGTCACATGCACTTCACATTTGATGTGAGTGGCGAGGGGAAGGTGCGTGGGGGCGGGCCGGCAAGGGGGGGGGCGGCGGGGGGGGGTGGTTCACGATGACTGCACGGTTAAGGGGGAGCGTGTGTGTCGCAGGGCTGCCGCTGTGTACAGCCGGCACCATTGCAGAGCCATAGGAGCAGGGGCGTTTCATCCCAACTCGACAATACACCCGCTGATTGTATTCTCTCCTCCGTGGATGTTCATTAGTGAAATCAGAGCATGTGTTGCTTGTTTGGAATGAGGACTTGCATAAATATGGCTCTGGCTGGTACACACACACACACACACACACACACACACTGGTTAGATTCGGGGCTGTGTTTGTTCGCACTGTGTCATGAGGGGCCCCGAGTCTCTGCCTACCCCCCCCCCCCCCGGCGCTGGCCACTGCTCCCCAGGTAGCTCCGGCTCCTCTGACTGGAGCCTTGCGAGCCGGCTGCAAATCACAGCGTCGGCACAGGGAAATGGCGTCAGAGGTGCGTAGCCTGTCATCACGCTTGCTTCAAGTCTCACAAACACACTCCCACCCCTGCATCTATCCACCCTCCATTAGCTGTGCAGGGGTTGTTGTTTTTTTTTTCCTTTCTCAAAACAGCTCCTCTCTGGGGTGGCGTTAGCGGTTCAGCCCGCAGGTGGAAGTGGGGCTTCTGAAATGGAAACATCTGTCATTTAGACCAGCAGGAAACGCCACTGTCACCGGAAATAGCTCACACCTGGCACCGTGACAAATGTTTGAGTATACAATTAACAGACTTGTGTAGGATACAATGTAGCCTCCTTGGGTGTGTGTGTGTGTGTGTGTGTGTGTGTGTGTGTAATATATATATGTGTGTGTGTGTGTGTGTGTGTGTGTGTGTGTGTGTGTGTGTAAGGATGCTCTGTAATTCGTGATTTCCAGGCTTGATTTGATTCTGCAGAATTCTTTGGTCAGTTAAGTGTTTGCAAAACAAC
>NW_026611459.1:0-28329 GCF_029633865.1 Lampris incognitus
AGAAAAAAAAAAAGAAAAAAAAACAACACAAAAAAAACAACAACACAAAACAAACAACAACACTGTGTGTGCATGTGTGTGTATGTATGCAGAACACTCTATCTAACCTTCTGTGGCTTTAGCTATCCTCATCCTCTGGATCAACTACTAAGGTCTTTATATATAGTCCAGAAAAGGTGACCATGTTTTTTCAAAGTTTCTCATTGAATTTTTCAGGGAAAATATAATCTTCTCTAATTTGATATGGATCAAAGATGATACACATCTTTGATCCATCTATTGTGGGTAGGTGGCAATACATGTTTCCATTTCAACAGTATTAGACGTCTAGCTAAAAGAGAGGCGAAAGACATAATTTTATTGAGATACAGCGGAGTGTTAGTCCTAGGGGGAATGCCAAACAGGGCCGTAAGAGGATCAGGTGGAACGTCCACACCAGATATATCTCCAAAGGATTTAAAAATGTCTGTCCAAAATTCAAATAAGCGAGGGCCGGTCGAAAACATGTGAAGCAGGTCTGCAGGTGATTGTCCACAACGGTATATGCATCACTTAAACCAGGAAATATCCTTGCTAGTCTAACATTAGTACAATGAATGCGATGCAAGATCTTACATTGTATTAGACTATGTCTAGCACATATTGAGGCGGTGTGAACTAGCCCCAGCACAGTGTCCCAAGTCCCATCCGTCAGCTCCACACCCAAATCCTGCTCCCAAGCAACTTTAAGAAGGTTATGCGTCTCGGACTTAATGGGATCTATTTCAGTATATATAGTTGTAATTAGGCTCTTTACATTGGGGTTCAACGAGAGAATGGAATCAATTTCAGAATGAGTAGGATGGTTTGGAAATTCTGGCAATTGCTTTTGTAAGAAATGTCTAACCTGGAAATAGTGAAATAGATGAGACCTACGCAAGTTGAATCTTTCAGACGGGTCTGAAAATTATGAGAAAGTCCCTTTGCTGTACAGATCTTTGACAGTTTTGATTCCCTTGTCAACCCAGGTTTGGAAGGTGAGATCAATACACGATGGTTTAAACAAGTTGTTATGACATATTGGGGAATGAGAGGATGGTCTGTTAAAACCAAAGTGCCTCCTGAATTGCGTCCAAATCTTGACAGTGTGCATAACGGTGGGCATAGAGCTGACAACAGAGACAAGCAGTAAGCCTGAACATATTAAAGAATAAAGAGACTGCTGGGAAGAGAACACCTCCATTTTTGCCCAAAGAGGAGTGTTCTCTAGGTTGGGCCAGTAGAGAAGTTTCTGAATATTACATGCCCAATAGTAATTAAGAAAATTCAGAACTTGGTGTATGAGTTATGTCAAGCAATCGCCCTGTTTTGAAGAACGTTTTCGAAATTTTTAAACCAGAAAATCAGTTTTGTTTGCTTATTGATGTGTATTCAAATAAGCAGCTGATTGATGAACAATTGACTGTTTATGTCAAGGAATCGCCCTGTGCTGAAGAACGTTTTCGAAATTTTTAAACCAGAAAATCAGTTTTGTTTGCTTATTGATGTGTATTCAAATAAGCAGCTGATTGATGAACAATTGACTGTGATTACAGTTACTCCTTGTAAATATAATAGTAAATATATAATATAAACCTTTCTTGCAAACAATGTTTGATTTTTTTTTTACTCATACATGGAGAGAAATTGTATTCAGACACATTTTAGAGCATCTCTCCTCTCATCTCTGTTACAAATGGGTTCCAGGACCATTTCATGTTCTTCCATCTTTTGAAATGTACATCTTTCTAATGACATGACTTAAATTCCTTACCCTGTATATGTGGATATTTGGCCATTAGCAGCAGACCCCATCTCAATGTAGTTCCTGTTGTATCAGTGCCAGCAGCAAAAAGGTTGTTAACTGTGAATATGAGGTTCTCCTCATGGTAGTGAGAGTCCAGGACTCCTGAATTCTAAATGGAAGTAAACACATATTGTTGTCAACAGACAAAGTATGACCCATTGTTTTACTTTTAGTATTAGAGACAATAAAGGAAGTTGTCATACCTCCTCTTTTTGTTTACGGATCAGAAAGGAATCCACAATTCCCCTGCACATGTAGGGATTCAGTGTCTCTTTCAGATGCCTGATTAAACCCCTAATTTCTCTTGTATTCATTTTGATATTTTTCATCATCATCCTCCAGCTCTTTACCCAATTGCCCAGCCAGGGAAAAACATTGTACAGCTGTTGCACAAAAGTAAAGATAACAAAAGCTCATGATCAATAATAAAACAAACACAACACTATCATGATGTAAATTACTGTAATATCTACTTTTGAGATTCTTATTATCAACATATTATATCACAATCATACTGCAGAGTCCATGTGTTAAAATTCCTTGAATAAAAAAAGCAGATAAAAGTACAGTGCAACAGAAATGTTTCTCTTCAAGTAGTTATACCAATGATAATAGAAAAGTTTTTGCTCGAAATAATAAATTATGTCAATTTCAATATCAATCCTCCAATGGAATCTCAGTGTAAGAAGAAATTCATATTTTTCTTTCACTTAATCAAGTCAGTTTGCAAGCATTAAGCTTACCTGGATTGCTGGTGTGCCCGTTATACGAATTGTCTCACTGGCCCTGTCCACCATGGCTTGGAATTGCGGGTCATTGTACTCAAATCTGCTACCATATACGATGGATGAAATAATATTGGAAGAAGCATAATTCACTGGACGTTTTGTGTCAAATGCTTTGCCTGTTAAAAGAAGCAATGATGATGAATAAATGCATAAAGAATTACAGCATGCACAAACAAAAGACTGTGTTGAATTCCAACACCCCATACCCTCATATTTCTCAAATTCTTGGATCAGATATTGGCATTCTTGTATGATTTTCTCCTCAGCTGCCTTCTTGCCCATCCCAAAGTCTCTCAGGTTAGTCAGGGCAAAACGTCTCATTTCTTTCCATGAATCTCCATTGGCAAATAGAATTCCTGTTAAATTCAATGCCCATGTAAAAATAATTATTAATGTTAATATTTTTTTATTTATTGATGTTGTGTTTACACATTTCTTCATCACTCCTCCTTATATGGTCTTGAATACAAGTGATTTTTTTTTTTTTTATACCATGTCCTTGACTGATGTCCATAGCAGCTGGGGTCAATTGTCTCTCCCCAAATTCTTCTGCTTGGTTGATTAGTGCCTGCTTGACTGTTGTGTATCCTGCTAGGACCACCACTTTCTTCGGTCCAAAGTACACAGTGAATACAGATCCATATTTCTTTGAGAACTGTTAGAATCAGATAAGCAACAATGTACACAATCAGTATAGAGTAGGGCTATATATATTTCACAAATGATTTAAATATAAAAGTTAGAATAAAACAATGCACATGGGTTCTATGAACATTACATGTTAAATACAACATTTTGAAGAGATGTCCATCTTGCCATACACAATTAAAGGGTTAATCTAACAAATGTAATTTCTCCTAGGCTATGAACTATATTATACATGACAGAAAACACTCAAAAAATGAAAACTGGCTAGAACAACACAAAGCATATGATGGTAAACAATAATCTTTTATCACATCCTTTGTAAATATCTACCAGCTTAAAACAGCATGCTGGTAATAATAGTATAATAGTAAGTGTAATCTTTTCTCAACAAAGGTCTGTTTCATGATATAGTGCAACATTTTGCATTGTCCATCGAACACAGACATGCCCAGCACATCAAAAATTAAACTTACCTTGCAAAGGGTATTATAGGGCTTGTGGAGATCCAGCTGCAGGATGTTACCAAGCAGGGGCAGTGGCCTGGGTCCTGGAGGCTCTTTCCCACATTCTTGATTGTGGGAAGAAAAGAAGTAAACAAGCAGCAGGACCAGAGCTGTCCCCAACATGGTGGTGGGACTAGGGGAGAAGAAAAAGACAAAATCCTTTGCAGACATTCTTCTCTTACTTTATTCCTCTGGTTGAACTTAAGTAATGACTGGAGAATTTTGTTGGTGCTCACAGGCTCATCACCATGGCACATCACATGCCACAATAAAGACCTGTACACATCCTGTGGGAATTATGCTGTGAGCAACAGTGCAAACACAGACTCAAAGGTGGGGCATAGTACAGCTTGTCTTGAAAGGCTTTAAAGAAAGAAAAACAACATCAAATGTATATGGAATGTGTTGAATAGTATTAGAAACGGATCTAGAAGCCCAAGCTGCCCTCAATATGTTACAGATTATAATAAGACTATAAATAACATTCAATTCAATGTATTGTCATTAAAAACAATATGTAGATACATTATGTTACATTATACATTTTACCATTGCACCTGTATTTGTATTCAGCAGACCGTAAATATCTGAAGAAAAATACAGACAACCCTATAATATTGAACATGATTGATGTTTGGTTCGATGCTTGTAAGTATTTGAATATAAATATGTCCCGGTCACGCTTCAGTCCTATTTGGGATAATGCCAATTTCAAACCAGGGCAAAATGATAGCAGATTTAAATTATGGGCTGAAAAGGGGTTAAGGAAAGTGCAAGACATGTACAGGGAGGAGGATGAAGTATTCATGTCCTTTGAGGAAATATCTACCAAGTATGACATTCCAAGGAATCATTTTTTCAAATATCTTCAGCTAAGGAGTTTTATATCATCCTGTCAAAGCCATTCATTACACATTCCTACCACTTCTATATTAGAAGTTGCAGTCACAAAACACTGTTATGATAAAGGTTTAATTTCAACTATGTATGACTTATTTGTATCTGGATCTGATGAATCATCAGAGACAAAACTGAGATTATGGGAGGGAGATATAGAGGGGGAAATATCTTTAGAAGAATGGAGTGAGGCATGTAAAGAGGCCCAGAGACAGACAGTTAGCAGCAACCTAAAGCTTCTACAGTATAAATGGCTGATGCGTACATATATAACTCCTGTTAAATTGCACAAGTTTAATGACAATATTCCTGATACCTGTATGAAGTGTAGTGAGGCAAGGGGGATGCTGTTTCACTGTATATGGGAATGTGTGGAAGTCAAAACCTTCTGGCAAGATCTTGTTGATATGATTGATCAAATTTTGTCAAAGAAATTACCATTGAGTCCAAAGCTTTTTATTCTTGGTTTATATCCTACCATCCCACATTTACATGAGTTCAGAGTTATAGATACGTATATATTACAAGCAAAATGTGTAATTGCTCTTAATTGGAAAAGTGTTGATGGACCAAGAATTGGTATGTGGGTTAAAGAAAAGGCTTCAAACACGTCAATGGAAAAGATAATGTATATTGTTAGATGTAAACAAAGTGTTTTTGATAAAATCTGGGGATTGTTTCTGTACTTCTTAAGACATAATACTAATGTTGGTAACTTGCTTCAGCAAGAACAAGCTCTGGGGGAGTAGAACAACTCTATCTGATTGTTTATATGCGTAAAAGCAACTGAAAAAAAACCCACACCCTCTAATCAGTCTGTGAAAGAATTTTTTTTTTACTTTAATTTGTATTTTTATTATCTTCTTTAACCCTGCTTTGAATTGTATTACTTGTTATAGGGACGGGGTTATGGGGGGGGGTAGGGTGAAAATGTTTGCTGTACTGTGCTATTACTTGTTTTGATGTAATTTGCAAACAAAATTCCATAAATATATTGCTTGAAAAAAACAAGTCTTTTATGGCTGGGAGCTGGGTACCGGTGATTTGCTGGGGCGCCCTGACGACCCGCTGCAGAGCTTTCTGGTCTACTGATGTGCAGTTGCTGTATCACACTGAGATGCAGCTGGTCAGGATGCTCTCTATGGTGCAGTGGTAAAAGTTGGTGAGAATTTTGGGGGATAGACGGGTGCTCCTCAGCCACCTCAGGAAATTCAGGCGTTGTTGGGCCTTTTTCACAAGGGCCTGGGTGTTTGATGTCCAGGAAAGGCCCTCGCTGATGTGGACTCTAAGGAATTTAAAGCTGGAGACACGCTCCACTTCCACCCCATTGACGTGTATAGGGGAGTGGCTTCAGCTTCTAGACCCCCTGAAGTCCATAATCAGCTCCTTCGTCTTCTGCACATTGAGAACAAGATTGTTGGTAGTACACTATGATGTAAGGTGCTGAATCTCGTCCCTGTAGGCCGTCTTGTCATTGTTGATGATATGGCCAATGACTGTGGTGTCATCTGCAAACTATTACATTTGAAGGGTGAGTTGGCAGGCAGTCATGGGTAAAGAGGAAGAAAAGGGGGGGGCTCAGAACACAGCCTTGAGGAGCAGCTGTGCTGAGGTTCAGGGTGGAGGAGGTGTGGTCACTGGCAAAAAAAAATCAATGACACACAAACAATCACAGAGGGGAGTGATCGTGATTATGGGGACAGAAATCCAAGTTCCATTTTTCTTAGAGCGGTAGAAGAGAAGGAAATCGTGGATATTGTAAACATGTGCAAGAACAAAAAAAAACTACTGACCGGGATGATATTAATATGACAATAGCTAAGAAAGTCATCGAAAGTATTGCAAAACAACTAACCCACATCTATAACATGTCCTTTCGGTCTGGTAAAGTTCCAAGCAAAATGACTGTCACAATTCACCAAAATATTGGAAAAACCCATTTGCTGCTAGACTAGACAAATTCGTTGAGAAGCACCATCTGCTGACTGATAGCCAGTATGGGTTTTGACCAAACAGATCGACATCTCTGGCGCTCATTGAATTAATTGAAGAAATACGTAACTAATTGCATTGACCAAAATCATGTTTGCTCCGAGAATATTTATAGATCTAAAAAAAAAAAAACCTTTTGACACTATTGCTCACAAAAGGTTAATAGACAAAGTGGAAGATATGGTATCAGAGGGGTAGTACAGACTTGGCTAGTATGTAAGTAACAGGCAGCAGTTTGTAAAGACAGGCGAACATAAATTATGCATGGATATGATTTATGTTCAAGTTGACTGATCACTGCCAGCTGTTTTCAGCTTCTGCCTTCGTGAAATCGACTTTTATTTTCTTACTATTTCTTCTCTCTATTCTGCCCTAACCTCTTCATTGTGTTCTGATTTAGCTATTTTATGTGCTTAGTTTACTTATCGCTAGATTCTCTAGTTTTTTTCTTATATGAATCTTGTGTTTAGTAGGCAGCTTATCATTCCTAGTTTGTTACTAGCTTTGAGCTCATCCTAGCTTAGCAATTAGCTCTATTACATTTGCCGTCAAAGCAGCCTCATTAAAACGATGGTTTGTGGTGACTGTTCCGTAGTTACAGATGGTTTGTCTCTACTAGAGAGACGTGTCCGTGAGTTAGAGCAGTTGCTTTCGGCTAGGATTATGTTAGATGTGACGGGCACTCCAAATAGCCTTAGCCCCGGGCCTGACAGCAGACCTGCTATTGTTAGCACTAGCTCAGCTTTGTCGGCAGATGCGGCGGAGTTTGTCTCTGTTTACCGGCGTGGGAAGGCTCGCAAGAGCAAGCCATTGGTCGTGTAGCCTGGTCTGCAGTCACCTCTCCCGACTGCAAACCAGTTTTCACCACTCACCAGCCCTGTTGGTAGTAGTACAGGCCAACGTGCTTCTCCCCCTCCTGTCGACAGACTAAAGCAACGCACGCTAGTAATAGGAGACTCCATGACCCGCAATGTTAGATTAGCTTCACCAGCCTTGATTCACCGTTTACCCGGGGCCAGAGTCTCTGACATAGAGGATAATCTTAGGGTGCTGCATCACGGAGGGTGAGTCAGGGAACCCAGGCACACAGCACCACCAATTTCAGCAGCATTGTTATTGAACTGCTGGCTGGCTCGTTGTTGTAATGAGCAGGGATTCGGCTTTGTTGGTAACTGGCCTTCTTTCTGGGGCCGCCCTTACCTGCTGAAAGCGGACGGCATTCACCCTACTGGGGACGGCGCCGCTCTTTTGTCTAGCAATACAGATAGCTGTTTACGTTTAGTTTGACACTAAGGACTTATCATTCAGCAGGTTGCAGGTGATTAGAGAGCCTGCTAGGTTTAAATCTAGTGCAGATGTGGAGTCAAGTAGTTTAATTAATATGATTAGTCAGGGAATTTCCCATAGTGTAGATTAGTCTGATAGCTTGGTCTATAACACTGAGACTGTCTCCATACCCTGCTGTATTGTGCCCAAGCTCTCCTCTCCTAAATGTGTGAATCACAATAATCTAGTAATTATTCCTACCACTGGTAGTGGTGAAATGTGCAACAAAGTACCTAATAATCTACAGACCCAAACAGCTAATGGTATCAAGAATGTGACCACATATCGTCCAAAGTGTTGGTTGCCAAAACTGTCAACAAGGTGTCTAAATCCAATTAATCTTTCACCGATTGGTAGCTCTAAAGTGCTGCCTACTACTGATCACTTCTTCAAGATGCTTAAATTTGGTTTCATAAATATCTGATCACTGTCTACCAAAGCCTTACTAATAAAAGATCTGATTCTTGAACATAGTTTCGATATGATTGGGTTATGTGAAACATGGCTGAAACCAAATGTTTTCCTTCCCTTAAATGAAGCTTCCCCACCTGACTATACTTGTGCCCATGTACCTCGGGCAAATAAACAAGGTGGGGATGTTGCCTTAATATATAAATCTATTTTCAATTTGACTTCTCGACTTGAATCTAAATTCCAGTCTTTTGAGGCTGTTGTTCTTGGTCCATCTCCCTCAGCCATGAATAGACTCGGCTCAGTCCAAATTGTGATACTATATCGGCCTCCTGGCTGTTACTCTATTTGTTGAAGAATTTGGAGAATTTGTCTCAGGCCTTGTTACTCACTCTGATGAGATTCTAATTCTTGGTGATTTCAATATCCACCTGAATAAGGCTGCTGATCCTGTAAGTAAAGTCTTTCTCGCGCTAGCTGATACTTTTAGGTTCACTCAGTTTGTTCATGAGTCGACTCATTGCAGTGGTAACACCCTTGATTTGGTTTTATGTAAAGGGATAGCTGTTTCTGATCTGAATGTCTTGCTGCCAACCACATCTGCTGTGTCAGATCATTTTCTCATCAAATTTGAAGCATTATTGGCCTGTCCAGTTAATGTCAGCACAGATGTAATTGCCACTCGCCACATTGGTCCCTCCACTGTAACTGCATTTGGCCAGCAGCTGCCTGAAGTCTTGGCTCCTTTCACTTTGGTAACTGAGACTGACTTTCTTGAAAATTCCACTAGTGACTTAAATGTGGCCCTCTCCAGTCTCCTCGATTCAGCTGCACCTCTCAATACCAGAGCTAGGTGACTAAATAGGCCTAAACCCTGGTTTAATGATGAGACATGTGCTCTTAAGCAGACCTGCAGGAGACTGGAACGTAAATGGCCAAAATCAAAATTGGAAGTTTTATACCTATCATGGCATGAGTGTTTATTGAAATACAAGCGTGCTTTATCTGCCGCAAAACAGCATATCTCTCTCACTTAATCAATATAAATGAACATAACCCCAGATTTCTCTTTGACACTGTATCTAAACTTACTAAAAAGCAGCCGTCTATTAGCTGCTCACCATTCACAGCCCATTAATTTCTAGATTTTTTTCTGCAATAAGGTTGATGAGATCTTAAACAAAATTAGTTCTTCAACTCCAGCTACTCCTGCAGATCCTGTCTTACCAAATTCATATCTATACAATGAGTCACCGACAGTCACAGTTATTACAGCTTTTGAGAGTATCTCTCTTGATACTTTGACTAAGTTCGTGTCAGCTTCTAAACCAACTACTTGCCCACTTGACCCCTTACCAGCAAAACTTTTTAAAGACCTCTGGCCTTTTCTGGGACCTACAATGCTAGACATTGTTAATGTATCACTTGCTACTGGCATTGTTCCCAGCATTGTTCCCAGCTTTGGTTAAACCTCTACTTAAAGAAACGCTCCTTGATCCAGGGTCTTTTAATAACTATCGACCAGTCTCTAATCTTCCATTCTTTTCTAAAGTACTAGAGAGAGTTGTGTATCAACAACTTTCGACCCATATAAAAGAAAACCATCTATATGAACCTTTTCAGTCGGGTTTCAGGCCCTGTCACTCCACTGAAACTGCTCTGACCAGAGTGGTGACGATCTTTTACTAGCTATGGACTCTAATTCCACTTCTGTGCTCCTACTACTGGACCTCAGTGCAGCCTTTCACAAAATTGATGACTGTATACTATTAGATAAATTAAATTGTAATGTTGGTGTCTCTGGCTTAGCTCTCTCTTGGCTTAAGTCCTACTTATCTGGAAGAACACGGTGTCTGCTATGGTAATGTTATATCAAAAATTTCTGCCGTTAAGTATGGTGTGCCTCAGGGTTTAGTTCTTGTCCCTCTACTTTTCTCTCTTTACATTACACCTCTTGGCCAAATTATACGCAGTTATGGAATAAATTTCCATTGCTATGCTGATGATACTCAGCTGTATGTGCCTATAAGGGCTGATGATCATACTCAAATGACTAACTTAGAGGCCTGCTTGGCTACTGTGAAAAACTGGATGTCACTTCACTTTCTGCTTTTAAATTCTGATAAAACCGAGATGCTTAACACAGCACAAATTATGTTCAAAGCAAGAAACAATCTACTACCAAGTAATATCAAAAATATTCTCAGAGAAGGGGAATATAATTTCAGAGGGAAATTAAACTTCAAGAAATTATGTGTTCATACAACTTTGAAGAGCATGGACATTTGAATCTGTGAAGTAAAATTGTAGAACAGTCTGAACATGAAATTCAAAGTACAAACATTACGCAATTCAAGAAGTACAAAGGACTGATTATCAAGCGATACAGGGATGAGGAAGAGTTGTTAACGGTTTAAGTTTTATTTATCTCTAAACATTTCTTATTACGCATTTTTCATTTTTCTTTCTATAACACTGAGTGGATATTTGGGTTGTACGTAGCACTGAGATGTTTATTCTTGGTACATGACATTAGGATGTGTTTTTCTTTTTTTCTCTTTCTCTCATGTTTTGATGTGTTTTTCTTTTTTCTCCTGTTGTTCACAGTAGATGAGTTTGTATTGTGCAGCACAACTTACAGTAGAGTGGGAATTGAGTTTGAAATGTGATAAAACAACAAATAAAAAACACTGTCAATAAATACTACATTGCCTCGTGTCATGCCCCTAGTTATGGTGGACAGCAACCAATGAGAGGATAGAAAACATTTGAAAATTTTTGAAAAATTACAACCAATGGGGTAGATAGTTACGATGCACAACAACCTTAGTAATAAACCCGAGCAATTAATGACTTACATAACATGGGCAGCACTACAGTTTCTATCAGATAAACAAAATAAAAACACAGCTCTTAAATATAAAAAATAAAATGACAATATGCCCCCCCCCCTCCCCTGAGTGGAACCTTCCACTTGGATGCTCCTGCAGCAAAGTTGGAGTTCCAAGAGTTCAGTTCAGTGTTTTCTTATGTGTGATGTGTGTGTTGACTACTACTACCCGGGTAGAACTAACAGTGTGTATGTAGTCTTATCTGGTGTCTGAGTGAATGAAGGAGCTAGTCAGACATCTTCTGTGGACAGATCCAACGGTAGGCCACACTGCTTCCACGACCATCCACAGTCTCACTGGGCTGGGCTCGCCATCACTGATCCAGATTCTATCTGGTAGCTCAAAAACCAATCTACACAAATAGTGCAAAATAGTAAGTTATTCTGTTCTTTCTTTTTCTAACATTGAGATCTCATTAACTTCTTTCCTTCAATTACAATACCTTAATGTATAGCCAATAACTAAGGATATACAATGAATTTACAACGAAATTAATTACAATATATCACAATTTTAACATTATTGATGATTACGTCCCACTTTAAATATGAAGTGAATTAAAAATACTAATTTATTAAACGTGTACATTTTAATAACCAAAGTCAGTTCAAGCACAATGTAACTGAACTACAAACCATTAATGTGTTAACCCCACTAACGTCACCGAAATAAGTGCAATGCGCCTTTAACGGTTCACCGCGCTCGCGTGTTTCAACTAACCTGGGATACCACTTAGTTTAGCGATTAGCTTTTAGCAAGTGATTAGCTTTAACTAGCGATTGGCGGCAGCTAGCAATTAGCTAGCGATATTTTTCAAACATTAACACAATGGTACGATTTGCACTAAAGCATGTTGGAAACATTAGACAACATTCTCATAACCCCGATTGGTTTTTATGAAAAATATCTGAGCTTTCACAGCAAGTATGGCGTATTCTCGTCTCACAGTGGCTAGCACAGACTAGCAATGAAACAGCGCTTCAACCCACCGGAGTTCCAACATTAGCAGCTCGACAGAAGTTGTTTTCCTCACGTTCACAGTTGGGAATTGGAGAGTTGTTTCGTCGTTCACAGCACGTTTCAGTAAGGGATCTCAACAGGGTGCCGGGTCGAATCCCCGCGCTACCTCCGCCTTGGTCGGGAGTCCCTAAAGACACAGCTGGATGTGTCGGCGGGTAGGAAGCCGGATGTGGGTATTTGTCCTGGTCGCTGCACTGGCCACTAGCGCCTTCTCTGGTCGGTCGGAGCGCCCCCCCCCCCCCCCCCGGATCGGCAGAGGGCGTGGGGCAGCGATCGGGGCTGCTCAAAAGAGAGGGGTAATTGACCCTTTGCTAAGCCCCGCCCCCCTTGGTTACTGTTGCTACGCCTGGCAAGCTATCGTCCGTCCGCGAAATTTAAACATGGCGTTTACTGTCATGTCAGTGACAGATATTCCAGGTGAATTGACATCCAATTTCTGGAAAAGCAAGGCGATATCAGAGAGAAGTACAGAAAGGCTTGCCATATGCATTTGAAAGCTACATCCATGATATAATTTGTCAGCGTGTGAATGAAGGGGAAATTAAAATCGAGGCTAAAGCCTACAGGTCCCAATATAAGACCCAGGCACCCCACGTCTTAACTATTCACGTTAAGGACAAGGAGATAAATGAACAACAATGCTCGTGTACAGCAGGGTAAGACAATATAGATAGTTGTATTTTAAGTTGTATTTTAAGCTGACATTTAGTTATGAGTCCATATAGCCTACTAGCTAGCGTTCAGATCTAGCTAACATTAGGCTATGTTTTAGTTAGTCAGGCTAGCCAGCTGGATCAGGGGAGCTCACATGCACTTTCCCGTTTGTTTAAAGTGCACCAGGATATTGCTCATACATCGTGGGCTTGATCCATACACTGGATCTTATAAAGGCAAGAACAGAAGAGTCAGCTAAGTCCTGCACAAGTTTGCCGCAACAATGGCACAAACCAAGAGGTGGTAAAATAAAGGCTGTGCCCGTATCATCGGTGGTGGTCGCAAAGGCTAGACAGGATGGAAAGCGGCGACCAGTTGACTGTCACTACACCGGGAGCAGTTAAGTTAACTGAATTGTCACTGACTACCTGGAATGACCTGTCATATTCCCCCCAAAATGACATACTTTACATATTCAGCAGCAGTCCATATTGATATTAATAATGTTTTGATATTATTTTCCAAGGACCCCCTCCATAACGGACGAGGACTTGGCACTACTGAGACGGCAGACGGGAGCACCCATCAGCTACTTGGCTAACAGACCGCCTATCGATATAACTATAGGGGAAAACAAGTACCCCCTTGGAAGTTGTTTGAGCCAACAGGTAAATGAAAAAGGATTTGACTGAGTCAGCATCAGTATTTATTTTGTATCCAAAAGTCACTTGTTACATAGGCAATAGTGTACAAGTAATTTCAAGTAGGTTAGTATCATACAATATTACATAGGACTAATATGACTAAAGAAACATGAAAAAGGATGTAATGGACATGTACCTGTATTATAGGACAGTAATACCTTGTAGACAGAAAGGTACGAGAGGAGGGGACCCTTAGCCACCAAGGCGCCTCCTGATCACCGGTCTTTGATGATGTGTGGTTGGAAGTTGGACAGCATGCTAACCACGTACCATATCTGATTTATGTTGGGAAGTCGGGACATTGGTGTTCTACCAGAAACAATCTTAAACTTTTTAATTTTGGCAATTGCCCTTTCCACATGAACTCTGTGTTTGTCGATTTTTTTGGTCATCTCAACATCTGCATGTGGCATCTGACGGTTAGATCTAGCAAAAGGTGGAATGTTCAGTCTGAGACCAATCTCTTCCACTTCTTTTTCAATCAGAAAACCTTTGTCGGTCATTAATCCATCTCCAACTTTAAGGTAGCCACACTGAATACAACCCTGCAGTAGCTCTATGATATTACACTGATTAAAGATCTCTTTGTCTGAAATAGATCCAGTGAATAGAGCAGACACATACTTGTACATAACTGCACCTCATGGGTCACAAGCAACTAGTGACTTCAGTGTGTTGGAGGACTTGTAGGTTGAATAGGTTTGACTCTGCAACAGTAATGAGCTGGGCTTCTGTGTCTTCAGTTCTGTGCAGTCCAGAATTGCAAATGTATTTGGGAATTCCTCTTTAAAGTTAACAGGCATGTTCTGTGAAATCACATCTCTATGCGGCCAAATGGACAGTTGGCCAAGTCTGTCATACATGTAGTCTACCCAGGAGTTTATCAGTGTGCTGACACTCTGTACACGAATCTGAAATCTAAATGCTAAATCTTTGTGGTCAAAATGTTGTCTTAGTTTCATTAGTGTGAGTAAAACTGACTACGCACGGGAAGTTTTTGGATCTCGATATCTGGCATTTTGTAAAAGAGAGGAATGTTTGTTTGTGGAGTGATGGGATCATTGGGTACTTTGAAAAATTCACATAAGCTGTTGAACTGATCATAGGTGAATTCAGTGCAGTAGTGGAAGTACTCAGGTACATGACTGTTGTTTAGACACTCTGGGGTTAATGCATCTGTAGTGTATGCATGAAGTTCCTTCCCAAGCAACTGGATTTGGCTGTCTTTGCCTTGAAGTTCCATCTTCAGGTTCAACATCTCCTGCTTCTGTTCTGCTAGTGTCTCCTTTAGAGTCTCCAATGCCTCTCCATGGTTGTCTGGGTCATGATGTGTCTCTGTAAATGACAAAATGATAAAACATTAGTTAATAATTTGTACACATGCCTTCCCTTTTACAGCTTCCTCTTGTCAGGCCAGCAAGACCAACACCACCTACAAACCAGCCTGGCGATTTCCCTGATTTCCCATTGCTGCCACAACCAACACATGTCTGTACGGTGCTCAATCGAAATGAAATGTGTAGCTACAGTAAAATGCCAGCCACTTTGGCAGAATCTGTAGCTCTAGAACGTGAGACCATACAACAGGACACAAGTAACTTTTGGCATCTTGAACGGTCTCCCCGACTCACATCAAGCTCCTTTCATAGAATATGCATAAGGAGAGCCAACCATGATATCCTTGCCCTTAGTATCAAAACCAAGGCCCCAAGACAGACCAAAGCAATGAAAAGAGGGGTAGATCTAGAACCTATAGCTACAATGCAGTACTCTGAGGTCACAGGCAATCTAGTGTTCCCATGTGGCTTTGTGGTTAATCCTCATGCTCCACACCTTGGCACTTCACCAGACAGGAAGGTGACAGAGAGGGGGGATAGTACAAGCTATAGACTTTTGGAGATCAAGTGCACATCAAAAGACAGTTTCAAAGACTACCTATCTCGTGAGGCAGGCAGATGGTAGCTACAAGCTAAAGGAGAGCCACACCTATCACTACCAAATAACGGGGCAGCTGGGACTTACGGGCGTGCCATGGTGTGACTTCTTTGTAATGTGCACTGAAGATTATCACCTACAGCGTATATATTTTGATGCAGTAAAATGGGGTAACATGAAAAACAAATTAGATTTGTTTTTCTTTGACTACTTTCTCAGCAGATGCCATCAGTAGAACAAAAATAAATAGACACATAACTACATAGATGCACTTGAACACTTACCTGTATCACTGTCACAGGCTTGAGAAGCAATGTCTTCGGCAGGGTTTGGAGAAGCAGTGTCCTCAGTAGGGTTTGAGCTGCAGGCTTGCGGAGCATCCTGTTCCTCACTTCTGGTTCTGTAAAAAAGTTCAGTTTGACAATCATTTGGTTAGAAACAAAAACACAAATTAATTAATAAATGCTGTATTTATCATTTTAAACAGACAGAAAGCGGGAGTCCTGGGGTGGGTTTTGATACAAAATTAAATGCATTCATTCAGTGTAGCCTAGCAATCCAAATGCATTCATGTACATATTCCTCGATCAATCTATGAAATTAAAAGTTGTGTGTAAACTGCGTGGTAGAAAGAAATGTCATGTCCTTTCAAACTCAATACAGTTGTTAATGTTACTTTGATTGCTCATCACCTTTTTGTTGGAGGCTTTCGGCAACCTCCATAATGTTCCTTCCTTTGGACAGTTGCAGGGATAGCAACTATGGGATTCGGATATTCAGGTGTAGGCTGTCCATTCACAAAATGCTAAAAGATAACAGTTGATAGTTAAGAGCATGCATACCTTCGCAACCAACGTTACCAGCTAGTTTCCTTTATGTGCTAAATTTGCTATGATACTTCCCCTTTCTCTGAACTAGCTAGCTAGCAGCACTATCGGTGTCTGTATAAAAGACTAGGGTTGTCAGATGTAACGTTAGCTAGCAACTTCTCTACATTTGAAAATATGTTGCTGATTGAGATGATGGAAGAGTTTGGGGCACTGAGATGATAACATAACTCATAACACACAAAGTTAGGTATAAGGTTTGGCGGGACCGGACTAAAATGTAACAAGCATTGTTAGTACTAGATAGCTAACCTAGCTAGCTAGGCTAGCTAATGTTAGCAAGCTTACCTTAGAGCAAACAAATGTGTTTTTGTTTATCCTCGATGGATTCAGCTGTGAGTGAGGTCGTCCACACTGTTTGATCCACATTCGACATTTTTCCTCTTGTGTTTTAGGCTTAGGAAAAGCCCAAAATACGACCCCACCCTCCAAACTTTTAGGATATCTGCTGTCTGATTTGCAGGTACCGTAAGCGCACCGCTTCGGGCATTTCCTCGATAGCTTGCCAGGCCTCCCCTGCTTAGTAACGGTTACTAACGTAGGATTGGACAGTGGCTGTTCTAGGGCGTGGCTTAGCGAAGGGTCAATTGGCCAGATACAATTGGAGAAAAAAAAGAGCAGAAAATTAAAAAAAAATCTCAACAGGAAGTGAAAGACGGATGTAGTGCCCTCTATTAGATGGACTGGCAGTGTATTTCGCTCCCCTTGGGAACAAGATGCAACTACACCTCTATATGACATGGCTTAATAACCTTATTTTCCATATGGGTAACACCATGTAAGTAAAAAAAAGGCTGACTTGGTGATTTCTTTAATGTGCCTATCAAAGGAAAGGCTGGGATCCAACATAATGCCAATATTTTTGGCTGCCACACTTTGTGAAATCAGAGTTTTTGATTGTTATTTTTACTTGATCAAATTGGTGTCTGTGTCTAGCAGGGCCAATGACCAGCATCTCATACGAATTTAATAGCAGGAAATTTAGTGACATCCAATTTTTCACAGCAGCCAAGCAGACCTCTAAATTAGTGTCATTTGAGTACAATCATCAGCTCTCATAGGCACATGCAGCTGAGTATCAATTGCATAGCACTGGAAATTCATTTCATAACTGTGTATAATTTGGCCAACAGGTGAAATATGAAGAGAAAAAATTAGACGGCCAAGAACCGAGCCCTGAGGTACGCCATATTTAACGGCAGATAATTTCAATGTAATATTATTGTAGCACACACAATGTGTTCTTCCATATAAACGGGACACAAGCCAAGAGAGAGCTAAGCCAGAGACACCAAAACCTGTCTAATACTATACAGTGATCAATGGTGTCAAACGCTGCACTGAGGTCAAGCAGTAAAAGCACAGAGGTGGAATCAGAGTCCATAGCTAGTAGAAGAACGTTCACCACTCTGGTCAGAGCAGTTTCAGTGAAGTGACAGGCCCTGAAAACCGATTGAAAACGTTCATGTAGATAGTTTTCTTCGAGATGGGTCAAAAGTTGTTGATACACAACTCTCTCTAGTACTTTAGAAAGAATGGAGGATTACAGACAGGTCAATAGTTATCAAGAGACCGTGGATCCAGGTGGGCTTTCTGAAGTAAAGGTTTGCCCAAAGCTGTCTTAAAACTACTGGGAACAGTGCCAGTAATAATTGATAAATTAACAATGTCTAGCATTGTAAGTCTTAGGAAAGGCCAGAGGTCTTTAAAAAGTTTTGCTCATAAAGGCTCAAGTAGGCAAGTAGTTGGTTTAGAAGCTGACACAAGCTTAGTTAAAGATCAAGAGAGATAGTCTCAAAAGTTGTAATAACAGGGTGTGTCAGTGACTCCTTGTGTAAATATGAATTTGGTAAGACAGGATATGCAGGAGTAGCTGGAGTTGAATGACTAGTTTTGTTTATGATGTCATCAACCTTATTGCAGAAAAAGTCTAGAAACTCATGGGCCGTGAATGGTGAGCAGGTAATCGATGGCTACTTATTAGTAAATTTAGATACAGTGTCAAAGAGAAATCTGGGATTTTGTTTATTAATATTGATTGAACGAGAGAGATATGCTGCTTTTGCAGCACCTAAAGCATGCTTGTATTTCAATAAACACTCGTGCCAAGATGGGGAAAAAAACTTCCTTTATTCTTCACTCTCCTGCAGGCTCGCTTAAGAGCATGTGTCACTTAGCTCTGGTAGAGAGAGGTGCAACAGAATCGAGGAGACTAGAGAGGGCCACATTTAAGTCACTAGTGACATTTTCAACAGAGTCAGTCTCTACAGTGAAAGCAGCCAAGACTTCCGGCAGCTGCTAGCCAAATACAGCTACAGTAAATGGACCACTGTGCCGAGTGGAAATTACATCTGTGCCAAAATTAACAGGACAGGCTATTAGACTTAGAATAGACTTAGAATAAGAGCCTCAAAAGATTTGAATTTAGATTCAAGTTTATAAGTTAAATTGAAAATAGACTTAAATATTAAGGCAACACCCCCACCTTGTTATTTGCCCAAGCTACATGGGCATAAGTACAGTCGGGTGGGGAAGCTTCATTTAAGGCAAAGAAAACATTTGGTTTCAGCCATGTTTCACATAACCCAATCATATTGTAGCCGGGTGGTAAATCTGTTAAATATGTTAAATGATTTTCCACTTAAATTTAGTATAGTTTAACTGTTAATATATGTAATTGTTACACTGTCAAGCCATGTAAAATGTCATTTGATGTAGTTAAATTGTGAAGCAGATTGTGAGTGTATTTTTATAGTTTTGGTTGTCATTGCATGTTTTGACCAGTAAGTGGCAGTGTTGCGGACTTTTATTGTAACTCCGTGCAAGTTATCCAAGTGCATCTTGGGTATTCTTTCTTTTTTTCTTGTGTGGAGCACCTGAAGATTGCGGTGTGACGGTGCTCTGACTCCGTAGTAAGTAAGGGTAAATATCTTGTGAAATATACCTGTAACATTATTCCAAACAATATTGTATGTCGGTAATTTGACAAGATGGTTTGATTTAGACGCTACTGGAGTTGATGTTCGGTGATTTTGGGCGCGAGCCGTCGACCACTGTTCGCCATTGCAGGCATGACAAGGTAATGTTGGCGTGAATAAAGCCACACCATGCCATTGTATTTGGGATGTAAAGGTTTTATATGCATTTTAATTCTGTTTAAAGGTAACTGACAGAGTGAGAAGTTGCGCGATCTTCAGGAAGTTCCACATGTCTTTGTTAAACCCTGTTTAACGTACATAGTCCACTGCCGTATTTTGCACCGTATGTTGTATGTTGTATTTATTTTCCTTTTAAAATCTTTTCTGTTAAACTTGCCACATCTGTGAACATTTATGAGCTGTTTGCTCGAAAGACACAGGAATTTATGCACTCAGTAAAACGATCTGCATTCGAAGGTTCAAACAATAAAATTAAAGCTACAAGAACCCCGGAAGTAATTGTGTCCTGTGTTGTATCTAATTCCACGGGCTACATAATTTTGGTACCAGGAGTGGGGTGTAGCTAAAACATTTTTTTTAAAATTGGCAACAGAGTGGCTTATTTTTACTTAAAAAAAATAAAATACGGCAGTGGTGAAGATTGCTGGTGACGTCCGTTGGTGTTGAGTCTGAAGCCATCCTGCTGTGGAGGTGGTGACCAGCGAGAGACGACGTGAGGGGCTCTACGAGGTCCTGGTGCTTCCTGTGTCACACGACTCAGCCGTACCAGCGCAGAGGACTCCAGCGCTAACTTCAGCTACAAAGACCAAGATTCAGCAAGGCTCCAAGTTAAAGACTGTCCTTGTAGTATCCTTGAACCAGGTTTTGAACTAAATATCCTCATTTATACTGGACTGAGTAAAGATTAATATATCATTATGTCTAGTGATTCTGGTGATGAAGGGAGTTCACGTAATGATAATGGCCACACCTCAGGTGGCATAATGGGTATAGGTGAAGGTGCTACAAAAGAAATGCAGACCACCAGGCAAGAGCTCGCCAGACTGCGAGATGAGCTCACCAGGTTAAATGGTGAAGCAAGGGCTCAGAGAGCAAGTGATAACAGTGCACCCACACGTTCATACATCTACGTTCCAAGAGAACGCCAGATCCAAGCATTTAGTGGGGAGTGTGGTACAGACAGGAGATCTGTCGAAGAGTTTATTGAAGAGGTTGAAAGGGTTTTAAGATACAGAGAGCAAACAACAGAAGAACAATGTGACTATATACTATCTCTATTGCGTGGCCCTGCATTGGAAGAGGTGCGACTATGCATGAGGGGTCAGTCAGTGGGGCCCAGTGATTTATACTCTTACCTGAGCAATGCATTTGGGGAAAAGCGCAGTTCCACACAGCTTTTGCAGACCTTTTACAACCGTAACCAAACTGATGGAGAAGACCTCCGTGACTACTCCCATGCACTATCCCAGATTTTGAGCTCTGTAGTGAAACAGTCCACAGATGTAATACCTAATGAGAAAACTGTGCTCAGAGACCGGTTTATTGGGGGTTTAAGAGAAGCAGCACTCAGGCGTGAACTCAGGAAAATGGTTAGGGACAAACCAGAGAGCAGTCTTCTAGATGTGAGGAACGAGGCCCTCCTGTGGGAGATGGAGGACAGCAGGTCTCATCGTCCCAGGGTCATAAAGAGCAACCAAGTTACATCAGAGGTTCCAGAAACCCAGTGCTCTATTATTAAAACAAACAATGACCAAGGTACTGCATTAAATGATGTTCGGAGAGCAGTAGCCCATCAGGAAAAACAGCTAGCAGAGTTAGGCAAAACACTTGCTGATCTTGCCTTTGCTGTAGGTGAACTGAGTAAGCGCAGCACTCAACAGACATTCCTAGAGCCCAAGCCACGACCTAGACCCCAGCCAAAGTTCACACCAGATGGTCAGCCTATCTGTTTCAAGTGTAGAGGCATAGGTCACATTGCAAGAAAATGCTCACAGGCCAGAGGGGGTCAAGGGGACGCAACACCTAGTTCTTATGTAGTGCAGGAAAACTCGCACCCTCAGTTGTCATGAGCCACACAACTCGAGGGGAGGAAGCTGGCTCACCAAAAGAGACTCCAGACAGAAGCAGGATCTTAGAGCGTGCAGTCGGAGAATGTAAAACTGTTGAGGTGAAACTACGAGGTGTTACAGTGTCCTGCTTACTTGACACTGGTAGCCAGGTCAGTACAATTTCTGAGAGTTTTTTCAGGGAACACCTGTCAGTGAAAGGTGAAGACATTCACCCGGCATTTGAGTGGTTAAAGATCACTGCAGCTAATGGATTAGACATACCCTATATGGGCTATGTGGAGCTTGATGTAGAAGCCATGGGTCTGACTATCCCAGAGCGAGGTTTTCTGATAGTTAAAGATTCTGAACACTCTTCCTCTGTTCCAGGTCTAATAGGGATGAACATTGTCAAAAAATGCAGAGAGCTAGTACACACTGAGTTTGACACCACACTGCAGGAGAGGTTTGACTCAAACTGGAGAGAGGCTTTTAATCATCTTCATGCAGTACATGCAACAGACAGACTCTCTTTCGCTAGGGTAGCTGGTAAGGATGTAGTCCATATACCTGCTTCATCTGCTGCTACAGTTATGGCCAGGGGACTCAGGACCGTGAGTGAGGATGGTTCTTTTTTGTTGCTGGAGTCTGTGGGTGTCCCCGTTCCTGGAGGTTTGGTTGTTGTGCCTACTTTGGTTTCATCGGGCAATTACATTTTTCCAGTCCGAGTCATGAACATGTCTGATGAAGATATCTGGCTAGGGCCACGGACTAGGCTAGGGGTTTTGACTCAGGTAGACTGTGTGAAAAGTGATGAGCTTTGTGAGGTACAGTTCCAGAGAATCTCAGCAGACACTGAACAAGTGAGTATCAGTGAACACCCCGAAACACCGACAGATGTGCAGGAAATTCTCGGCAAGCTCAATTTTTGTGGTAGCCCAGAACAGCAAGCACAGCTGACTTTGTTACTGGAGAAGTACTCTTTTGTGTTTGCAACAGAAGATGAAGATCTAGGCCACACTGACAAAGTACAACATGAGATCCATCTGACAGATGACATACCTGTAACACAGCCATACAGACGAATCCCACCCACACAGTACAGTGAAGTCAGGGAACATATTGGCAAGCTGCTTAAAAAAGGGGTCATTCAAGAAAGCTCTAGTGCTTATGCTTCGCCCATAGTACTAGTGAGAAAGGCAGATGGTAGTCTGAGGCTATGTGTCGATTACAGGAAACTCAACTCAAAGACAAGACGTGATGCATTCCCGCTCCCGAGAATTGATGAGAGTTTTGATGCGCTGAGAGGGGCAAAGTTCTTTTCGACCATAGATCTGGCGAGCGGATACCACCAGGTGTAGCTATGCATGAGAGAGATCGGACTAAGACTGCATTTACTACACCGTTTGGTCTGTATGAGTACGTGAGAATGCCTTTTGGTGTTTGTAACGGTCCAGCTACATTTCAGAGACTTATGCAAGTTACTATGAATGATCTCATTTTTCAGATACTCCTGGTCTACCTAGATGACATCTTGGTTTTTTCAGAGACATTTGAGCAGCATTTGGAGAGACTTGAGACTGTGTTTAAGAGACTGGCAGAGACGGGCCTTAAGGTGAAGATGCAGAAGAAAAAGAATAAATAAAAAATAAAGAAATAAACACCCCCCACCCCCCCCAAAACCTTTCCTCTTTCTACAACAGTCAGTAAGTTTTTGGGTCATCAGGTGTCAGCAGAAGTATACGGAACTGACCCCCTCCACGGTCTACTGCTGTTAAGAACTGGAAGGTCCCAACCACTGCCAAAGAGCTGCAGTCGTTCTTGGGTTTCTGTAGTTACTACAGGAGATTCATTCGAGGCTTCTCACAGATTGCCGGGCCACTGCATGACCTAGTCAACAAATGTTCAGGTGTGAAAAAAACAGGGAAAGTAGGTCACCAGTTTTGTAATATGTGGACACCAGAGTGTGACTCTTCCTTTGAGCAGTTAAAGGAAAAACTTACCTCTGCTCCCATTTTGGGTTTTGCCGATTTCACACAACCATTTGTAGTTGAGACAGATGCTAGTCAGCATGGATTAGGCGCTGTATTGTGTCAGCAGCAAGGTGACACCAGACGTGTCCTAGCATATGCTAGCCGCAGACTACGCCAGGCTGAGAAGAATGACCGAAATTATAGTAGCATGAAGTTGGAGTTGCTTGCCTTAAAATGGGCAGTTGCTGAAAAATTCAGGGGTTACTTGCTTGGTTCAAGGTTTGTTGTCCTGACTGATAACAATCCCCTCTGCCACCTCAAGACAGCCAAGTTAGGTGCTATAGAGCAGAGGTGGGTAGCGCAACTGTCTGTTTTTGATTTCGAGGTTAAGTACCGTCCTGGTTGCAGTAATGCCGCCGCAGATGCTCTCTCTAGGCAGGAGTTTGCAGGGGAGCCTGAAACAGACCCTGACTCGGATTTTGACGACTGTATCACTGTGTGTAACCTGATTGTGCGAGGAACAGTTCTGGATCCTGGTCTTGTCTCTAGAGGTCTGGAGTGTTACAAAGTGAGACAGATCCGTGCTGGGGAGTCGAGGTCTGGTGAGACAGGTACTAAACAGGGCAACACCCCCACACTGCCAGGTTATACCAGAGAGGAGCTGGTAGGTTTTCAGGCCGGTGACCCCACCCTAAAAGAGTTTAGGGCATTTTGGGATCGGGGGAGGAGGCCGTGTCCCAGAGAGAGAGCAGCCCTGTCTAGTCAAGTGAAAAGATTGTTGAAACAATGGAGATGCATACAACAACGAGAAGGGTTGTTGTACAGGGTTATCACAGACCCACGTCATGGAGAAGTGTGGCAGTTACTCGTGCCTAGTTGTTTGAGGGACCAAGTTCTAGAAAATGTACATAACAACATGGGGCATCAGGGTATAGAGCGCACTGTAAACTTGCTAAGAGGGAGGTGTTTTTGGGTAGAGCTATGCGAGGATGTTGAAAGCTGGGTTAAAAACTGCGAGCGGTGCATTTTGACCAAGATGCCTCAGCCAAAAATCCATGCTCCAGTTCAGGCATTCCTGGCCTCCCGACCTCTAGAAGTGGTGGCTGTTGATTTTACAGTGTTGGAGGCAGCTTCAGATGGCCGTGAAAATGTCCTTGTTGTGACCGATGTGTTTACAAAGTTCACACAAGCGTATGCTACCAAAGACCAGAAGGCTGACACTACAGCTAAAGTTTTGCTCAGGGAGTGGTTCATGAAATATGGGGTCCCAGAGAGACTGCACTCAGACCAAGGTCGAAATTTCGAGAGTGAAATTATAGCAGAGCTGTGCAAACTCTATGGGGTTAAAAAGACACGGACAACTCCCTACAGGCCACAGGGAAACGGTCAGTGTGAAAGATACAATCGCACACTCCATGACTTGTTAAGGACACTCCCACCAGAGAAAAAAAGCGTTGGCCAGAGCATCTGTCTGAAGTAGTATATTGTGGAGTTAGAAAACAACGAGACAGAAGACGTGAGAGTAGACGTAGTCGAGGTAGTTTACTAACTCCAACTTTGCATGTCATACGTTCGACAACGACACTGAACTGTGTACCGGAAGCGGAAGTGCATTATCTGACCCCTCACCTCTTCCCTTAAAGGTACACTGCCCTCTTAGGTGAATGTCTCTAGTTATATAGATGTGGGTCACCACAATATGCCTATAATGTCACTCCTCATTCCACCACAGGGTACTCGCCTTATTATTTGCTTTTCGGGGTACAGCCACATCTCCCAGTAGATGCTTTATTAGGGCGTGAGTGTGTGTCAGACAGGAAACAGGATTGGTTGTCTGTTCATCAGGAGAGACTCCGACAGGCACATGAGAGAGCCAGAGAGTACTCAGAGCAGAAGGCAGCTGAGAGGATCTCACTGCAAAATGAGAAGGTGTATTGTCCTCCTGTGGACATTGGTCAGTTGGTTTTCCTACGTCACAGACCCCCAGGTAGACATAAGATTCAGGACACATGGACCTCAACAGTCTACAAGGTAGTTGACATCCAGGGTACCACACACACTGTTGAACCTTTTGAGGGAGGTCCCATTAAAAGAGTTCATATGTCAGAGTTGCGACCTTGTGCGAAACCAGTTCCCAAACCAAGAACTAGAACTAGGTTACAGACCACTACACAGCCTGTAGCTGAGGATGAGCCTGAGTCACCTGAGGCTGATTTTGTTATTGTTGAGGAAGTCATCCCTCGCCGGCTTGTGCAAGTACCTAACCTGCCTCTTGCAGCAGAAAGTGTTAGTTTACCTGTGACAGCACCCACAGATGAGAGTGACGGTGAAGGACCTGAGGAAGGTTATTCAGATATGAGAAATTGTGGCACAGAAACAGAATGTGTTAATGATGTGCATCCAGACGTTAGCCACAGTGACTTGCCCATTATTGAAAACAGGGACAGGCCCGCACTAACAGAGGATGCTGGTGGAGCAGGACGTAGAACCTATGCACCTAAACCTGCCATTAGGAAAAGCAAGCGGGAAATGGCTGGATCTCATTCAAACCCATTTCATCTGCCAAAGTCAGCCTGTAATGCAGTCTCAGTCAGCACAGACATGGTCTCTAAGGTTTTGACAAGCCTGGGTGCTGCTCTCTTTGAAAAGGCCTTGCAGGGAGTATTTGAGTCAGTTCATGTTTCGTAGTCACCGAGGACGTTGACTATATTTGCAGGGGAGTATGTAGCCAGGTGGTAAATCTGTTAAATATGTTAAATGATTTTCCACTTAAATTTAGTATAGTTTAACTGTTAATATATGTAATTGTTACACTGTCAAGCCATGTAAAATGTCATTTGATGTAGTTAAATTGTGAAGCAGATTGTGAGTGTATTTTTATAGTTTTGGTTGTCATTGCATGTTTTGACCAGTAAGTGGCAGTGTTGCGGACTTTTATTGTAACTCCGTGCAAGTTATCCAAGTGCATCTTGGGTATTCTTTCTTTTTTTCTTGTGTGGAGCACCTGAAGATTGCGGTGTAACGGTGCTCTGACTCCGTAGTAAGTAAAGGTAAATATCTTGTGAAATATACCTGTAACATTATTCCAAACAATATTGTATGTCGGTAATTTGACAAGATGGTTTGATTTAGACGCTACTGGAGTTGATGTTCGGTGATTTGGGCGCGAGCCGTCGACCACTGTTCGCCATTGCAGGCATGACAAGGTAATGTTGGCGTGAATAAAGCCACACCATGCCATTGTATTTGGGATGTAAAGGTTTTATATGCATTTTAATTCTGTTTAAAGGTAACTGACAGAGTGAGAAGTTGCGCGATCTTCAGGAAGTTCCACATGTCTTTGTTAAACCCTGTTTAACGTACATAGTCCACTGCCGTATTTTGCACCGTATGTTGTATGTTGTATTTATTTTCCTTTTAAAATCTTTTCTGTTAAACTTGCCACATCTGTGAACATTTATGAGCTGTTTGCTCGAAAGACACAGGAATTTATGCACTCAGTAAAACGATCTGCATTCGAAGGTTCAAACAATAAAATTAAAGCTACAAGAACCCCGGAAGTAATTGTGTCCTGTGTGGTATCTAATTCCACGGGTTACAATATCAAAACTATGTTCAAGAATCAGATCATTTATTAGTGAGGCATTGGTAAACAGTGATGATATTTATAAAACCAAATTTAATCGTCTTGTTGAAGTGATCAGTAGTAGGCAGAACTTTAGAGCGACCAATAAATGAAATATTCGTTGGAATTAGACATTTTGTATCATTAGTTGACAATTTTGAAGACCTACGCTTTCAACCATGTCTGGTGACACTTTTGATCACATTAGATGTTTGGTTCTATGGATTATTAGGTACTTCATTACACATTTCATCACTATCAGTGGTAGGTATGATTATTAAGATTATGGTGATTCACACATTTAGGAAAGGAGAGCTTGGAAGCAATACAGCAGGGTAGGGAGATGGTCTCAATGTTATAGACCAAGCTGTAAATCTGATAATATAAAAAAATTCCATGACTAAACACATTAACTAAACTAATTCAATCCACAGCCGCACTAGGTTTAAACCTAGTATAATAGAGTTATTTATGCCGTCGTAATATGTGGTATTATAATTATACAAAATCTGTGTATAGTTACTAAACTGTTGTTAACCTGACATGCTACGCCTCCAGAGTCAGTATGCGGAACATTTGCTCAATTCCTGTTCCCCCACGGTCACTTCCGTGGGTCCCCAGCCTTCCCATGCCACCCTGCATTCCGGAAAGGTTGATGCTAGATCCAATGGGGTGTAGGCACGGAAGTAGACATGATTGGTTGTTGGTTAGGGTTAGGGTTTAAACTCTTTTTGAATTTCCATTGTTAGCAAGCGTTAACGTTAGCTATCGTTACAGTACGATCTGGCAATGTTAAGGTCAGTTGTAAGCTAGCTAGCTAAATGTTTCAGTGCGCATCGTTTGTTTCAAGTCAGTGCGCTTCGAGGTTCCGCAGTCTGTTGTCAGACGCAACAGCCAATCATGGCTACTTCTGTGCCTACACCCCGTTGGATCTAGCACCACCCAGTTAGTACAGCTTGCACTAACCCACCCTCTGCACCCTCCCTCACCTCTCCACGTCCCACCCTATCCCACCTTGCTCCCCTCTCCCCCGACGAGGTTCTAAACCTCATCACATCCAGTCGCTCCACCACATGCTCCATTGACCTGGTCCCCTCCCCTCTTCTTCAGTCTATAGCACTTGAACTCCTTCCCCATCTAACCCACCTCATCAACATCTCCCTCAAGGCAGGATGCTTTCCATCTGCCTTCAAGACTGCTAGTCACCCCCCTTCTCAAGAAACTATCACTTAACCCCTCTGACGTCAAAAGCTACAGACCGGTTTC